>NW_026561366.1:0-73993 GCF_028858705.1 Grus americana | reverse complement strand
TGTCTGCTTTCTTCACTGAGGCTGAGGGCAGGTTGGCCATGCCAGGACTGGAGCAAGCTGGTCAGACCTATAGGTGCACCTCCAGGGAACTTCAGAGCCACAGGAGCAAAGAGCCTGTGAACATAAGCCATGACATCAAATACTGATCCAGGCTTGAAAGATCGGTTTTCAATTTACAGGTAAAATTCTGCTTAAATCCTTTTCAGTCCAGGTCTAACCCATGCCTTTGTTTCCCATGAGTGCCAAATGTTTATGTTGGCATCAGTATCCCTTCTGAACCATAGCCATGCTATTCATGTCAGAAGAATGGAAATCTCTGTATGTAATTAAATGGGAAATCAGCTGGAGGGAAAAAAAAATAAAAATCAGAATTCCAGGAGAGTTGATTCAGTGAATGAAAATAAGGAATAATAGCTGTGAAAATGTCATTAAAGAAACTCAAAGCTGAATGTTGATAACAGGGAAGAAACAAAGCAAATATGACAGGGGCAGACAAATTATTGAAGAGATTATTTGGCTTGCATTAAACTTGTCAATTGGGCTCTATTACTTTACATTATAGGTAAAACCAGTAAATAGTGATTCTTGTTAAGTGTCAACATTGGGTGAATTAATTGAATTTATTGTAAAGGACATGTTCTCTACTGTACAATTTTAGATTTAAAAGCAAATCCCACATTGGAGCTCTGTTTCTTTTGAACATGAAGAGCAGCTTAACTGGGAAAAGCACCAAACTGATCTTCAGAATGATGTCTCCTTAATACATTGGATATGTGGAGTCATATTTCCATTAACTTATAGATTGCCCAGATATAGTAATGTGCAGATATTTTGAGAGCATCCTCAGAATGAATCTTGGACAGCCCTCGAATCCAGGCAATTTTTACATCTCAAAGTTGCGCATGTGGTAGAAAGGACCTGTGATTGCAGGATGTGTTCAAATAAAATGAGACTAAGTAAAGAGAGCTCTTGGACCTAACAAAAAGACAGTCGAGGAGAAGTCTCTAAGCTCACAAATGCTATAGAGAAATTAAATAGAATGTGGTTATGTAAGGTCTGAAGCTAGAAAATGAAAAGAACAGAGTAGTTTTAAAGCAAAAATAGCTATCCACAGTTACTGGTGAGTAAAAAAAAGGTGGGTAACTCTTTGTTTCCAAGATGATGTAGATGCCAAAATCTTCTCTGGTTTCAGAAAGCATTCACACTAATTTATAGAGGAAAACTCTATAAAGGACTCTTCAGTGCAAAGGTACAACTTGTGTTCAGGAAGCCTTTAAGCCGCAGTTTGCTGGAAAACAGGAGGATATGTTGGGAAAGTGTGACTGAATACTTGCCATCTTTCCATTTTTGCCCTCCATTGATTACTGCCAAGGCAGGTTTCAGACTGCATGGATTATTAGTTAGAACCACTCAGCAGCCATTCTCATGCTGCTGTCCGACTTTTCTCATTAACTCTTCTTTCTAGTTATCAGTCCAATATGGTATGGAGGAAACACCAACAAAAGTAGGAAATCACTTAGTTGTACAAGTAATTTATGTATAGCTCATGGAGTAAAATGGGTCCTACTGCCTTGCTTAAAACCTTTTTCTTTTTCCTATTCATTCTGCATAAATTTAAAGATCAGTAAGTAGTCCTATGGTAATGCATTTGGCTTTATCTATTGGAAAAAAATAATAAAAACAAATGCTAGTTGAGCTTATAGAAAAGGAATTTCCAATGGTCTCTTCCATGACTTTTCTACGCAACTTAAAAGATAAATGTTGACAGTGAGATTACAGACATTCAAACAGTTCATTGACATATAAAATCGAGTTGTCCTGATTTTAAGAACTGTTAAAGCATGATTCATTCTCTAATAGAAATTTGGGATATCTCAGAAAGAATTGTTTTAACTCTTGGCTAATGGAATTTTGTCACTCATCTAAAAGCTTATCTTCCAATGAAGAGACTACTTTTAGCTGCACAGCTTGCTCATTTGTACACAGGTACTGTGGTGCAATTTGCTCCAGGCTTATGCCTCAAGCTTCTTTCTCTATTTATGTGTCCATAGCCTTAATTACCCCATAAATTGCTTTTAAATCCCCAGCGGGGACCTTCCTATCCAAAGCAATATTTAGTTTTTATTTATTACTGTAAGAGCAAAAATGAGGCTACAGAACATGAGTAGACACAAATTCCTGACCACACATCTCCAAAAGAGGTTGAGAAGCAATTATGTTCTGTGTTTTGCCCTTTGAACCATCATTGCCTTTTTCTTTAGTGCATTTATCTAATCCAAGTCTTTGAGGTCAGGAATAGGTTTGATGTTGGCTTAATAGCAATAGGACTTATTCATCCCCTGTGATATTTTGTTGTGCTTGGGACTGCCTTCTCTCACTGCGTCACCTACCGGTTTATATACCTTAAACTTCAGTTCCCCACTACACCTATATTTTGTATGAAATTGTTCTTTCTCAAACCACAGCCTTACTTCAAATTATATAATGCCCTCTTCCTTGCCAGAAGGCAGACAGACACTTAGGACACTGCTTTGAATGTATTCACTGGATTGAGAGCAAGTTCCTTCTTGTATCCAATCTGCTCTGTCATCTTATGACAGCATTGTAATGCAACTCATGTACTTTTCTTTGAGCTTCCCAAGCAATTATCTGGACAGAGGTGTATGGGTTGATAGGACTTGTTTGTGCACTCCTGCACTTTCTGAATGGCTAACGTTGTGTATAGTGTAGGCTTAGATATCACTAAAAATAAAATGGAGATGTTTGATGCAGAGCTTCTAGTGGTTTGGGTGGTATCATGAAATGAATGTTAGCTGCCTATTTTTATCTTCTGATATGTTACCTCCCCATTTGCTTTTTCTCCTGTGAGAAGATTAATCCAACTTTGGGTAACTAAATCAGATGCATAAATCGATTGATCTGCATGAAATTAAGCTTTGCTTTAAATCATTTGTGGAGATCAAATCTGTAATATTAGGTACCAAACCCAGAAGACACTATTTTGTGTAGCAAAGACATTCCCAGGTCTTGATTTAGAATCAATCTATGCAGTTTCTTGGATCAGACATTTAAAGGAAATGTGACCAACTGTCTCAGCTAATGTATTACTTATGCTGAACTTTTTAAATGGTACATGTATCTTTCAGAGTTAGCATTTTTATATAATACAGTATTAGTAAGTTTGATTATGAATGTCTGTCTATATACAGTCATCTGCAGTGAAAGGTTTGAGAAACATATGTTTCTCTTGGTAAGATGAAGTTTGAAAATATTTTGCAACTATTTTGAAGGTGTCCAGAGTCAAAAAGAAGAAGAAAAATAATCTTTGAAAAATGAGAAGTGACTTTGGAACATCAAATTCATTGTTCCCAAATTTCCTGGGAATGAGGGATATGTAGAGATGGAACATGATTTTGGATTAGTTTAGTTGCTGGTAATTGGTATACATGCACTTTGGACAGGGAAATGTGGTAGTGATGGAAAGGATTTGTAATCTGCTCTGAAAGCTACTCTATTAACTTCAAAGAGTTTGATGCATTTCCATAATAGTTTACTTAAGAATTTTAACTGGGTCCTGTTTAGAGAGCTGTGTGATACTGAGAGTTTAAATGTGATGCTTCCTTAGTTCCTACTTGTTGTTGAATGCAACACTAAGAGATACAGGTCTTGCAATCCAGTATATCTTCTCTCGCTGCCTGCAACTTGAAGAAAAACTCTTGATTAAGGCCATTTGCAATTAGCTCTCACAATTTCTCTAATTTGTTCAAAGAAAACCAAGTGTTAAAAGAAGAAACAGCAGCTAATTTTCTTGTCTGACGCTTATTTTGCTAATTGTAACTGTCTCTGCCCTCTCACAAAAATGATCTGACAGTATGTATAACAGTAAAGAGATTGTTTGCTGGCGATTTACAATATCAGTTACTTGTCAGTATTTACGTAATGCTGCAAGTGGTGCATGGTTTTAATAAGCAAACAAGACAATAAATGCATAACTCACTTTGCCTCTTGTTTGTCTCCCTAGTAATATTTATGTTCTGGTTACAAGAACTTAAGAACTTAATTGTTTTATGTTTCATTTAAAATTGATTAATTTAAAAAGTAAATGTTTGAAATGAGGCATGCTTTAACTCTATTGCTTTTCTTCTGTCAAGGATCATAAATAAACAATGGGGATAGTAACATGGTACAATTCTATTTGGTCCTTTTCATACCTGCATATTAAAATAATCATTAACAAACAAGATAAAAAGTCCATTCTAATTATATAAGCTATAACAACAGCTTTTAATAAAACGTAAAATGAGCATGAGGTGGAAGGTACTAGCTTGCTGAATCTTATGCCACTGACCACATAACTCTTCAGTTGAGTCCTGTGAACAAATCTATGTCTAAATTTTTAAAAACGCTTTGCATCATGATCCACAGGGGGACTTCAGCATCATGGCATTCAAGATTACAGGGGTACTGAAAAGTGAGAAACTTCAGGAGTTCTTTCTGCATATTTAGCAATTACAGTTTAAGGATCTGTGAAATGAAAATTTGTTATCTAAAGTTGCAGCAATGCCTATGTTGAATTCTTCATGAACGATCTAATAGAATTTGGAATTTGAAAAGTGCCTGGGATGTATAGTAATCTTTCAGGAAGTGACTATATCCTTTAAAATTAATAAATATCATTAGATTGTACATCTAGCCTTAATTTTTAAGTGGAGTTGATTGACAACTTTCTGGTAAAGTGTTTTTTTTTTCAATTATGGTTATGGAAAAACATTTTCTTTTCCCAATACACAGGCTCAGTTTTTGTCAGGGTTTTTTCCACTTTGTTCAGAAAATCTGTGATAAAAATTCCCTTTTAATTAGATCAGAATATTACGTTTTAAAACTGATAAGTGCATTAGTTTTGAGCTCTATTGCAGGTCAAGGTCTTATTTCTCCAGTGCATTTCTAGAGAACTTGAACCCTTTGTGTTGCAGTGGAGGTTTCCCTTATCAGGGAAGGAAACAATCTCTGCGTGGAGCTGTGCAGGAATCACAGCCAGTCACTGCCAGGGACACCTTTAGGATTCGTGACAGTTAGGGGATACAGGCAGGTTGAAGGTAGCTTTAATCAAGAAAGATTAGTTAGTTAGTTAGTTAGTTAGTTAGTTAGTAAAACAACTATTAAGAATTACTTTGTCATATAACACTTCTCCCAAATAAGTTTTGAAGTAAGTGCAAAGCCCATGGAGAATTACTGCTCATTAATCGATCTCTTCACTCTGCACCAAAGCTACTTTGTGGTGGTAATTTTGTACATGTTCTCTGGCAATATGCATCTATATTTAAACTCAGCCTCGGTCACAGTATGAATGAAGAGGCTGGCTTTGCTCTTGGAGGAGTCACACTGGAAGGGAACTTGGGAGGAGGTGATATGTCATCTGTTCTCTAGAAGAATTTGCAAATACTGTCCATATTAGAATCCATAAGGAATAGATCTTTTCTCTAGTCATTGAAATGTGTGTCTTTGTGGGATAAATGAGTCTATATATTTTGTCAAAGGTACAGAAACTGCTATATTGAATTTGGCAGTAATGTAGTCCTGTGCCAGATGTTGCTAGATGAAGGTAAAAAAAGTCCATTATTAAAGAACAATTTTCTCAAAAAACTTTGAGTGTCTTTCACCCCCAAACAAGGTGTAGTTTCTGTCCTTAAGCAGAATAAATGTTGTCTATCATGTTAGGGTTTTCCACCACCACCGCCTTTCACATAATAGGAACATAAGAAATCCCCTTCTGAGTAATTCCCTATGGTCTGTTAAGCCAGCAGGTAAAGGTAAAGGGAGATGCTTTCTAAAGACCAAGAATATGAGCCCTGGCTGCCTTTTGCAGTCCATTCCCTTTGTATTTCTCCAGTATCCAAAGGTAACGTTTTTAGGGATGTTGGCTAGAATATCACTGCCTAGTCATTTTAGTATCTATATATACACCTATGCCCCACAAATTCATCCAACCTCTTTCTGAACCTGCTGACACTGTCTGTCTCCACAGCCAGGATCTTCTGTTTGCAAGATGCAGAATTGCTCTGCCTCTTGTCTATAGAAGGACTTTCATCTATCATGTTTTCAAATCTCCTATTAGTCTCATCAACTATCCCTAGTTCTAGTATTACAAAATTTTGTTAATAGCAGTTCAACACAATGTTGGGTATATGGGTAGGACAAAATTTTGTATAGTGACAGAAATGTTCTAAATATTCATTATTCTATTCTTTTTTTTTTTTTTGGTATTCTATTAAAGGGAAAAAAATGAGCATTTGTTGTGTTGTTTGTAGGACTGGTACTGAACAGTGCTTCATTGTGCCATCTGCAGTGCCAATAAATCTTTTTCCTGCCTTTTTAACTACTTCAGAAGCCAGAATTTTATTCCAAAACAGACATGACAAATATATTTACATTGTAATTATAATTAAGGAGTTAAAGTTATGATCACTTTAATTGCAGTTTAGCTTCTCTATTGCTCATTTTCCTATTGTGAATCAAGCTTTAAAGTAGAAATGTTAGTTTCTAGTTAGAATATAACATTTGAAATTGCAGAGGCATTTAGAGGAAGAAAATCTTGATGACAAACTATGTAATATGAGAATGAAGCAATCAGATGGAGAATGGAAATTAAATGACAGCCTTCATGAGGAACAGGAAATTAAGGCTATGGTAGCAGGGAAGGCTCTGTTTCGAGGGAGAAATCGCTCCTCTTTAGACCATGGGGCATCGCTGTGGCAATATACCAGCTGTTAACAAAGCAAATTATTAGTGACCAAGTATTCAATATATTAGACATTGCATTTGTAAACAATTTGTAGTCTGGAAATGAGGAGAAGATGACACTGAGCACTTGGTTCTCTTCAAAAACATTGTATTAGCCGTCTCTGTTATTGATCCTTCACTTCCTTTTTGTTCAAAGAAAAATAATTGAGTATACCTAAGAATAAAAGATAAGTGGTGAAAAATTGATTTATTTCCCCTTTTTTACTTCTATATATGTATGAAGAATTATATTTTAATTTGGATCACAGATATGGCAATACAGGTTATTTCTAACTGCAGCAAATCTTACGTATCTGGTTTGAGTCACTTTAACCAAAAGCCCTTTTGCCTGACTTTTTGGGATCAAATATATGTGGTCTGGAACTTAACAGCTTTACAAACATTTACTGACTTTGCATGTCGTAATGGACATTACTTTTCTGTAGGAGTTCATGACTGTCCTTGGATATGTGTGCTGAAAATTGTAATTCTCTCTCATTACAGCTTCTGCAAACAAGACAAGTTGCCCATTACGTTCCAGTCCTGTGTGATCACGAAGGAGTGCCACGTGTCAGAGTGGTCAGAATGGACCCCCTGCTCCAAAACCTGCTTTGACATGACAACCCCTAAAGGGAATCGTACAAGATCACGGACCATTAAACAGCTCCCTGTCGGCAGTGAAAGTGAATGTCCGCAATTAGAAGAAACAGAGCAGTGTGTTTCTCAAGGAGATGGTGTGGCACCGTGCATTACGTAAGTTGGTTCGTTTTGCTTCTCCCTGTAGCAAAAATAAGAATTTCAGTTAAGTGTACAGGGCTGGTAATGGGATATCAACCAAATCGTTATTAAAGAAATAATAGGCTTGGGGTTTTATTTTTTTTTATCCTTTGCTTATTCAGTGCTCTTCTTAAAAGCCTGAAGTCCGCAAATAGCTGCTATTATAGTGAAATCACTTCCTCCTCTAAATAAAGGAAAAATAACTAATACATATTTTTTCATTAGTATTAACTTTTAAAAGAGAACGTTTGTGCGTATGCAGGCACCATCAAGACTATAATAAATTAATTTTACTAATTTGTCAGTGATCTTTTCCCTACATAACATTTCTATCAGAATCATTGTTTTGTGAAGCACTTGTGTGTTTGCACAGGCAAACAGATTTTGCCTATATTTCAGGCAAAATCCTGAATACAGGAAAGAAGTAATAAACAACTGGTTAGCAACCAGACTTTTTTAGTGAGATATATTCAGCACAGCAAAGGCAGGACTGGGCCCCAAATGGAAAGTGGGAGAGGCTAACAGCGACAGTAAATAAATTAACCCTGTTTAAAGTTTAGGAGAAATGACACCAAGCACTTTACGATTCAAGAGACTGCTGTAATCCTTATCAATCGAGATTAATATTAAAGTCCCAACTGTGCTTTTTCTTTATCAGACTGAGAAGAGTGGCTGGGGAAATGTCATTTGATGTTAAGCATCTTTGACTGCGGTACATATTTTTCGTTTAAGAGTTGAAATGCCATCTTTCCCCATCTCCAGCCACATTGGGAAGCAGTTCACTTGCCTTAGCCTTAAAGTACTTGTTGGGTAGAGAATTCTGTGGCATTTCTTGCAGTTCATAATCCTGATTGGGGTTTTAACTGGGAGTCACAGATCTTTCCTGTGCATTCATTGATTAGAAAGCTCACAGCTTCTCATCATTCATCAGTACCCAGCAGGGATGCTTCAGTATTGCAGAGCCATCTTCCTCTTGACAGTGAAAAAGGGACTTACTGATAGGTTTTCTGAAGTAATAATTTAAAAATACAGTTATAGTTTTACTTAGATATTCAGGAGAAACTTCTGTCTCATCAAAGATGAACTAGAGGTTTTGTTTTGGAGGGGTTGGGTTGTTGTGGGGTTTTTTCCCCTCCCCTCCCCTCCCCTCCCCTCCCCTCCGCTCCCCTCCGCTCCTCTCCTCTCCCCTCCTCTCCTCTCCTCTCCTCTCCTCTCCTCTCCTCTCCTCTCCTCTCCTCTCCTCTCCTCTCCTCTCCTCTCCTCTCCTCTCCTCTCCTCTCCTCTCCTCTCCTCGTTCTTATGTTTCTCAGCATGTATGTTTCTTTGATATTTTGGCTTTGGTTCGTATAAGTTGTCTAGCTCTAAACAAGCGCTGAGTCACAATCTTGAAAGTTGGCTTATCTGGACATAGACTATATGTCTGTGTATGTCAAGTTTTTCTTCCCTCCAATGAAATAGTTATGTGCACGGTATGTTTCAGGAATTAAACAGAAAAGATATTCCTAAAAAGTACTGATTTCAAAAATGAAATAATAGAGGAAAAGCTTCCACACACATAAAATACCAGATTTAATGCATCTCTCTGTACAAGAAATTGTGGGGCTCAGACCTTTTAGAAAATGAATAAAGCTGTCAAGGTGTTTCAGCTTGTATAACTTAATGCTGTGTAAAATGGCTTCACGATTTCTAAAGACCCAGTTAATCAAATTTGATGCAGGTACGGTTGGCGGACCACAGAGTGGACAGAATGCCGTGTCGATCCTCTCCTTAGCCAACAGGACAAGAGGCGAGGAAATCAGACGGTGCTGTGTGGAGGTGGCATTCAAACCCGGGAAACGTACTGCGTGCAAGCTAATGAAAATCTCCTTTCCTATTTAAATACCCTCAAGGAAAAAGAAGGTAAATTTGATTCACTTGCAATTGAATTAGTGTGAAATCAGAGCACTTCAGCATTCCAGACCTCCTTGACAGCCATCATCTTCTGTCATGAGTGCCTTCTTACCTTGCCAAGTTATTTTCTAGTTTAGATGACAATACTGAATTGCAATAGCAGAGATTTCATTCTCTATGCTGCAAATATTGTTTCCTAGCTACAAATTACTATTTCTTAATTATTTCTTATATGGAGGATGTCTCTCAATAAGAAAGAGCATGAGAAGGTGGGTCAGAAATCCTAGATTCAGTTCCTTCCTCTACTGTAAATTTCCTGTGTGTCCTTCAGCTGGGTGATGAACCTGTGCGGTTTGATGTGCAGACGGAATATGTCAATTCTGGCATGTAAGCTCAATATAGAAATATGTAAAAGTATGGCTAGATTTTATTCTCAGGGAAATGATTTTTTTTTTTTCTTCTTTTCTTGATTTGGTCAAGTTCTTAAGTTACTTTCAGGACTTCAAGCCAATATAATTTCATGGATTTGTTTCCCTAACTGAAAGAGAGAGATTACTCCTTGTCACTGTTACAGCTTGTACAGCTTCTTAAGAAAAGAAAGAATAGCTTAGGAGACAAAATCTTTAATTTGTTTGGTAATATATGTAGTTAAGAACTACACTTGAGTACTTTATGTTGCATCTACTTCTGCATACTATTGCAGCACTATAGATTTAGAAATTAGTGAATTATGCTAAATGCATTTAGCTTGTTAATTAAGTGTTATCCTCTTCTGTAGTTGTTTCATACTAACACACATTATTTAAATAAATAAATAAATACAGCCACATACTTCAGGAAAAGTGACATCGTTACACAAGTCATGTGTAATACAACATTTAGACCAGAGCTGACCAACTGCAGGCTGGTGAGGTTTCTACCGTGGGTTAAAGATACTCTCAAACTTGCCGTAGAGGTAGAGTTTGTGGGGAATATTAATGCTGACATCCATTTCAGCGTGACTGCTTGGATCAGTAGGGTGTGACTTGTGTGCTCCGTGGGCCCCTCGTCTGTATTTATTAAAGAAGCAGCTTTCAAGCCTCTTCATTTAATGCAAATCAGCTTCCGCCCAAGGGCTTTTAGTAAATCGCCTCTGCCGAACAAAGTTTAGATGCCCCTGCCTTAGAGTAAAGGAGGAAAACCTCCCAGCTAAAGAGAAGTAACAATAAAATCAGTGGCAGCTTACTGTTGAGAATGATGATTAGGATTTTGGTAGGCTGTGAAGTCTCGCCGGCTTAGGCGGGTGTGAAATCTGCCCTTATCAGAGTGTGACAGGAATACGCGGAGCCCATCAGGAGGTAATCTCTGCAGGCCCCGGAAAGCTGATTAAAATGTAACTAGTCTTTGGATGCATAAACATGAGAACAATTTTTGAAGAGCTCAAACTAGGGGTGAAGTGGGTCTTAGTTTAAAAAGGAGCTCTGGGGTGTTTCTTGTATTAGGGGGCAGATTTTCAGAAGAGCTGCTTCTCCACTCATCCTCCCTCTCTCTCCCCTCCCATCTTGGATTCGGTGTGGGCAAGAGCTGCTCTGCAGGCCCTCCTAGGAACAACCAAACCAGTGCCTCTAAAAATGATAACATTTGAAAACTAGGAGTAATTTGAGGATGAGAGAAAGCTGGGGGAGACACCTAGCAGTTCTAGCTGTGGGGAAACGCCTTCATTTCAGCGTAGCTTGCTGTTGGTTGTAGAGAATGCTGTCTCGGTAGGGCTGCTTTGAAGACCTCTGTTCTCATATACTCATGGTGGCGTTTCCCTGTTATTTCAGAAAGTCAGTCACAGAGCAAGTCGAAGGCTAGTGCTGCACCTCTGCTATCGATCACTTTTGAAATAACAGGTAGGTAAATTAAGGCCTCTTAATCAAAAGTGCACAAAGGAGGCAACGTCCCTTTTGGGGGGACTATGTTGGCTGTATGTGCATAATTACCATGTTTATATAGCTCTGAAATAGTTTAATGGATTTGTGCATTCTCAGAAAATTCAAGATCAGTTTGAAAGTGTCAGGCCTGAACTCAAACTAATGAAGTTCATGAGCCAGCTAGGATGCCAGGACAGTTCCCTGCTCCCATGGCTGAACTGTTTTAGCAAGTCACTGATTTTCCTCTCAATTCTGAGAGGAATTACTTCATTGCCTTCATCACAGCTGCTATTTCCAGTCCCCTTTGTAGATTTAAAACACTGAGCTAGGGGTCCAGTAAGAATTTGAACTTTTAATACTTAGCTGAACCTCAGAATCCCTCATGGCATTCAGGTCTGTATTGTCTGCTATCAGAATTCATAAATTTAGACTTGAGGAAGAAGAGGCAGTGTTGGGTGTAGTAATTAGGCAGCTGACAAGGTTCCAGGAGGCCACTGTCATTCTGCCATTTACTTGCCACTGACTTAAATTGTTTCATCTCTGTTCACCTATTTATTCTATTAGTCATGAAGTTTCTCTCACAGTAAGCCTATTGCGTCATCTGTTTTGAAGTACCTTTAAAACTCTTGATATGGAATGAGGATGGGAAGAAACTTCTTTTATGAGTGTAAATTTATTAGCTGTGAAACCAGTGTGACAAATGATCAGAAGGAGGAAAATGGAGAAGTCTCTGCTTATGCTGATGCAGCCACATAGAAATTCACTCTCTTTGCCAGCCTGGTCATTACTGGGCACTGGTCTGCTGATGGTTCCTGGAGAAGGAACCTGGCAAGGCTGAGATGTCAATAAATGTAGCAAATATTTAAAAACAGAAAAGTGTTTTTTCTTTTCAGTTCTTTTTAAAATGCAGTCATTCTGAGAAGTGCTTTACAAGGGGATAAAATATATCCGGCTAAAATTTCCTAATATAGTAGATGATTTGAGAACAGGGTGATTGGATCTCATTTTAGTTTTTTAGGTCACTACCTGAAACCTGAAATGCATTCAAAACTCAGTCTAATTTTTTAGTTAGCTTGAAGGAGAAAGAGAGATTATCAAAATGCATTTACTTTTCTTTCCATTTTTGGCCCAAAATTTGGTCAAATTCTACCCAGAGCTTGTAGTATTACACACAGTCTAATCAGCATTCATCATCACTGCCAAGGAATAAAGAACAGTCTTTACTGCTGGAGTATGAAAGGACAGAGATAAGACAAGGATTTAAGCTGTAAATTTCCGCATCCAGCATCATCTTCTCTGAAAGCATCTTTGCTAAACAATAAGCAGCAAAAGCTGAGCTCATTTATACATTTTGATGCTGGAAGAAATCCACTTAAATTAATGGGAGAAAGATGTTCATAAGATATCCAGGCAAGGCTAAGATTTCTTATTTTACTGTCATCTCAAAGAAAGAATCCTGAGTAAAATACACCCTGAGTCTTCAATGATTGAAACATTTTTTTAATAATCTGGAATACAACTTGTCTGTCCTACTATGGAATTCTTTTGTTTTAAAAGCAAATGATAGCAGGCATTTGTCCATCACTTATGTTCTCAGAACTGTATTTCAAAAACTTTTTGGCATATTGAGAGATTTATTGATACAACTTAGCTGTCCCCAAAGCACTTCTTTCTTCCCCTTCACTCTAATGAGTGATGGAAAATGCAGATATTTTCAGCAGATGTTTTCATGATAAGTTCATTTAACAATGTTTGCTGACAAGACCTAGAATTCTTACTGGACAGATACCTCAAAAAAAAAAAATAGAAATAACATTCCTGTTACTTAAGTCAGCCTCTTTAAAGCCAAACACAGTCACAATTCCTCATATTTTACTAGTTCAGGACCATCACAAATTTAGCTTGAAGCCAAATGGATTGCAACAGTAGCACAGTAGTACCTTCTATTGACAGACAAAAAAAATCTGAGATATGGAACATTTGTGATATGAAAATCTGCTATCTAAAGCTTCCTGATGAAAGGTCTTTGGTATTTTTTTGAGTAACTTCCCATGAACTAGTGTGGTGGTAGGTTCTTTATCCTGATGGAGGCTGGAGATAAAGCAATGCATTCTGCAGAACGCTTTCCCTGATCCCTGAAGCAAGGCTGTGTCTCAGGGGTGTAATTGACCCTTAATTTCAACTGTCTCACTTGGGCAATTCCCTGATTAAATCAAGGTTAAAAAAAGTACTGCTAGTAATTACTTACTGTTTTTCTTTTTTTTATTAGAAACTATTCAATACAAATTCAATTACAGGCAAATTATGTTTATTTATATCCATGTTCTACACAAGATATGCATATTATGTTGATTATCATGCATGTTAGGTGCATATGTGAAACTTATTGTAAAATTTGATGTTCTGTTGTAAAATTTAATTCCAACATAGCATTATGCAAATGTTAGAGTATTTGTTCTTGTATTATTTTGTGTGAAGAGATTGGTGAGTAATGTTGAATGACTATCTGCCATCTTCATGCTTTCATTATGTGGAGCAACACAGTGTAAAACTGTGCCAAAAGAGGCAAAATGGGAAACCAGAATAGGGTGATGATTTTTCATTCCCTTTACCCTTAAAAAGTGAGAGTTGAATGCTTTTTCTGTCACTGGAAAGATCATCTACTTAGAAAGTCTGAATGGAAAGAGACACGCATATCTACAAATGAGACCATACCTTAACAACCTGCTGTTTACTTTCACATTATCTGTGGTTCACATTGATCTCCTCTTTCAGAAGGGTATTTTGTCTTATTCCGAATTTATTTCAGAACATGTTTCATCAGAGAGCTCTTTCCATCAAAAGAGACTATTTGTAGTGGTGGCAGAAAATTAATGAGGTAACTTGCCTGTGAAAAAAATGCTGAGGGAGTAGGATGAGTGTTTAAAGTTAAGGAATTGCATGTTTCTTCAATCAACCAAAGTGAATGAATATGGCAGACTTCACTTTGCCTTCTAGCAGATATTCTCTGCTTGGTTTAATATTTTGACAAGTCCTATATTATGAAAGATAATTAAAATCTTGCTTGTAATAAAATGGTACATTTTGTTTTAGATTTCTGTGCCTTACTCTGGCACCTTATAGAGTTGTCCTATTATTTGTGTCATTCAAAATTGGAAAGTATGGAAGGAGCAAGGTGATTTTGGCCTGTTCCAGGGCTTATTGGTACTTAAAGAACAGAAGAATCTGCCTTCACAGATGTGTTTATAGATGAATAATACTTTAATGAAAGTCTTGTGCAGAGTTTTAATTATTTTAAATACATTATGTACATGTATATTTATATTTCATGAAAACCATATATGTATCTAAAACAAAGCCTTTCTTGAACTGAAGTGGCTACTGAACAAATCTTATTGCTGAGTGTGCACTTGAAGGTCTTTAGAGTAAAATAAAAAAAATTTTGTCATAATTTTAACTGTGTTTCAGGTTATAGCTTAGAAATAATCTTCTAAATATTAATTAATCAGGCTTTTCAAGTTATAGTTTCATTTAGGAGCAATGGATTTATAAAGATTTTTGTTTAGCTTCTTAAGTGAAGGCATACTCAGTAAGACAGCAGGACATTGATTTACACAGAGTGCAATGTGGACAACTGTTGTAGTAACATAATCTATCCATTAAACAAAAGGACTAAGTCTGAGAGTGTGCTGCAATACCTACAGTCTTCCTGACTCTGCGTAATCAGATTTGACTCTGTTCATGTAAAGAGTAAACTCACTTCTGTTTCATTTTTTCAAGACAGGTATTTTACTGTCACTTCATCAGATTAAAATGATGATAGCAGCCTTTCTGAATGAAGGATGGTTCTGTCCACTTAGAGCTGAGGATTGTGACCGGTGAACATGTGAGAAATGTGTCGATTTTGTTTTGACAGCCTCGAGGCCGGTAGACCGTAGGCTGTGTACGGGACCTCTGCCCAGCACCTCCCAGCTGTGCCATATCCCCTGTCCTACAGAGTGTGAGACCTCAGCATGGTCAGCCTGGGGACCATGCACCTATGAAAGCTGTGAAGACCCTCAGGCTAAGAAGGGTATGTAAAAATTCAGTGAAGCCTTTTAATGGTGATTATTTCATATTCCTAAGTCACTAGGTACCTCTGGCTATGCAAGCATACTAAGTTTTGTACCAAAAAGGGTATATTCAGTACCTTTAAACATCAAAAAAATTCATTGAATTAGGACTATATTTAGCATTACTGCTTCACCAGATCTGGCAAAAATGTAGGCTGTTTACTAGCCTCTCAAGGTCAATTTGGGTTATTACAGGTCAATTCCAGTTTTAAACCTTCCTCTCAAACTGAAAGGGATACAGTCTGTACATGTGTTCAAATCACAATTCTGCCACTGTCTTGAAAAGAGGACAGAAGCAGCCCTCGAGGTGCACAGTGTCCAAGTCACTCAAAGATTTCCAGTTCAATGATAGCTTAAGAATTCACCAGTAGACCGTAAAGCGTGCTCTGGCAAAGAGTTGGGACCATTTGCTGTTGATAAGTGACACTGTTTTACTGATGACGTATGTGCTGGTTTCAATTTTCACATGTTTTACAGTTTACTGCTATGCAGAACAGATTGTATAACCTGACATGAAAATAGGAAAGCAAGAATACAGTGACAAGGACCTCATGTAAGAAGTCTGCAGGTTTCTGGCCGTAAATGAGAAAAACTAGACTAGTCATTACTGCAATGTGATTATCTGACAAAAATTGAGAATACAGACTTGGTTACTTGATGTAAAACACTCATAAGAAAGGATAGCCACATATGTCCACTTGAAGGAGCAACAGTAATTACTACATTAGCTTAGCTGCTTCTTTCTGGCACGCTGCTAGCTATCCTTCGGTATGGGCAGCAACAATGCAAGTTTTACAACGCTATCTCACAGTTATGTGATCCAACCTTGATCAATTCAAGAAAGAAAAAGCAGTTCAGTGTGTAAACCCATTGGATTGAGTCTCCTCTAAGTACAGTGGCCAAGTAACCTGTTATTTCTATTGCCGTTCCATCGCTGAAAGATTTGCTGTGTTTTCAGGGGTAATGTTTAGGTTTGTGAGACTAGTTTGGACACCTGCCTAATGGAAATGTATTAGGATCTACTTTATTCCTGCAGACATGAGCAGGGATCGTTTCTCAGCTGCCAATGTTTTCCTCTTATCTGGAAATTCTTATATTTTATTTTATAATTGCATTGACAGTTCTCCTGAGGAAATGATGTAAAAGTTGTACAGGCCCTCCCAGTTTTAGCAGCAAGTCTCTCTACATGTTTCAGGAATGGCTCTTTACTGTGGATCAGTTGCATCCTTTATTGCAGTAGATACTGGAGTCGTGTTTTTTGGTTTTTGTTTTTTTGAATTACATCAGCCTTTTGTGGCAGACTCAGTTAAAACATTTGGACATAATTTGGCTGACCTCTTCAATTTATAAAAAAACAAAGATATATGGAAATGTATTTTTAAAGTAATATTTATTATAGTTTAGTTAAGGGATATCTTCAAACAAAGAATCAATTCTTGCACATATATATTTGAAAACTCTCTCCTGTTTACTTTATGTCCTGGTAGAAGTTAGAGAGTTATATGTAGTATTTTATACAAAAATATCTGTGTATTACTAACCTGCCTGAATATTGAGATAAAACAAAAGAGACTGTGAAGAGATGTGAAAAGAAATAAATCTTTGCCAAAGTTAAAATATTCTGATCAGATGTATCAGAAACTTTAGAAAATTATTATATGAGAAACTATTTCCTGAATCCGTTCGGTTTGGTTAGGTTGTTCTGACTATAGATTTCGTCTGGCTTCTTCAACATGCCACTCTGAAAGTGAGAGAGAGGGTTGCTCTTCGAGACTGCCATTCACGTGGCAGATGATACACGGTATAAAGGCCCATCAGTTTCTCTGATCCAAAATGAGCTTAGGTAGTCTTAAGGAAATTTCTAAATGCTTGCAAGGGAATATTGTGATGTTAGTAACTGAAAAATTGTTCATAGGACTTCTTGGGTTTAGTTCTGTGCCTTGCCTTTTCTGACAGTGTAGGTTGGTTTGTTGTTTGTTTTGGGTTTTTGGGTTTTTTGGGGGGAGGTGGTGTGTTTATAAGCTGATTTCACTTGGTAATCCATCCCCATTGGGAGATATCTGAGAAAAAACCCAAACCCAACATATTTGAGAAACGTCAACCCAGTAATCTAGGCAAGATTTGTTAGATGAGATGGATCTGGCAAGAGTGATGCGCAGGAAATGGCTCCTGCCTCCCTCCTGGGGTAGGTATGACTAGGATAAACAGGGGTTTAAGGCAAGGGTTACTGAATAAGCTCAAAACTTGTGATTCTTTTTTTAAGTTTTACCTGTCTTCCTTCTTTAATAAGTTATTCTCACCAGTTCTCTAAAATGCAGTGTTGTGCTGAGTATCTGTGGTATCTTTTACACAGAAGAGAAACAGAACCCTTCACTCAGGTGTAGACAGATAAAAATCTCTTCACTTGGAATTTTAGAATCGAATTATTCTGCGTTTGTATTTTCATGGACATTTCAGGATTTAAACTAAGGAAACGACGCATCACCAATGAGCCTACAGGAGGAATGGGAAACTGCCCTCACCTGCTGGAAGCCATCCCATGTGAAGAGCCCTCCTGCTATGACTGGAGAATTGTGGGGCTGGAGGAGTGCATTCCTGACAATGAGAAACCGTGTGGCCCTGGTACGCAGGTTCCTGTTGTCGTCTGCGTCAACAGTGATGGTAAGATGCTTTTTCCCATGGTCCACACTGACTAGAGTGGAGATGCCAAAATGTAGTCCAAATGGTAGCAGTTTTTGCTGGTCTCAGCTTTCTCAGTCCTTAAGACCAAGCTGTCTGGAAAAAAGAGAAATGTCCTTTAGTATTGGTTAGAAAAGATAGGCCCTCTAGTTACTTTAGGATCAAGCTTCTTCACCTACACGCAGTAGATTTTCAAAGGTTCTGAGAGACTTTGATAAAAATAAATAGAAAACAGCTATTGTTTTTCAGTAGGTCAGACTCATGCCTGCAATGGCTTGACTGAATTCCCTGATGTAATCCCACTAACAAAGCTGATCTTCTGAGTCCAGAACCAAATAAAGTGTGAGTAAAGTAAGATGCATTGCAGTAAGTATAGCTGGAAGAAAAATAATAATGTGTTTATTAAAAAGCATGGTTTGATGTGTGTTATGGAGTTGATTTGACAGACCAAGCTGTCTTACTTCTTCAAAAGGCCAAAAAAAAGACCACCATTATTTAATTATCCTCTATGAGAGAAAACAGATTTTGCATGAATAGTCATAAAAGCCAATTTTGAAAGCTGCTTAGAAAATACTTTAATCTACAGAAGACTCATGAATTACTATTGTGAGAGTATTCCGTATTCATTAGTAATATTATAGTCTAGACCGGCATATGAATTAAAATAATTGTACTGCCTACAGTGTAGTTATAGTAACAGACTTCTAACTCCCTGTGGAAGATGAGGTAAGAGGACACCTCTGATGAGTGTTTAACAGCTGCACAAAATATTTTGTAATTAAATTGGTCAAAAGTAATAAGAAGTGATTACAGAGAGATTTAAATCTTGAGCTTTCATGCTCAAGAATTTGGGTCATAACTGAGTTTGGGGACTTAAATTGAAAATCTTAGAGTGTAAGCTTTATTTTTCTGCATACACATAAGAGAACTGGTAACAGTTTTTAGAGCTCGAAAGGAGATTAGCCTATAATTACAATATTGAATCTACTACATTTTATGTCCCTTTCTCAAAAAATTTCTCTTCACAGTGTAATAATTTCATGGCAACAATACTGAAACTGTTTGAAATTTTGTTTGTATACATTTTCAGATGAAAACCGGCCTTTTCCTCATAAATGAAAGTGTTTCCTATATAATTCTGAATTTTTCTCTTTTCTTTTAATAGCAAAAAAAATGTGTAAAACAAAAAGAAAGTGGCTTTTTTTGCTTTATGAGGTTTTGAATAATTTGGTTTACCTTTGATTTTGAGGAGTGGTATTTGCTCACATCTCTAAATTCTGATTAGCCTAATTTATTACTAAATTGCAATATAGACATTTTTATTTACTATAATTTATTGTAACAATAATACATGTGGAGCATGCGGTTGAGCTTCTAAACTTTGAAATATGTTTTAAATATATGATATTAGTATTGTTCTGTTTCAAACTCACAGGATTTGCTCTCTGCACTGCATGGGCTCTGGTTTTGGCCAAATTTGACTTGGAAGACTTGTGATTAACTTTTTTACTCCCAGTATTAATCTTTGTCTTTCTGTCTTTCTGAATTACATGGCATTATATATTGCTGTAATTATATGGCATTATACATTGCCTATATTGGCAATCTGTCGCAGAAGGAGCGAGAAGTCAGACTTTGGCCATATGACTGTCAGTCTTTAAGATTAAAGAGTTGTGGGCACAGCTTCAAAGAAAGGAGAAAAGAAATTGCAATTATGGTTTGTTTTTCAAAGATCCAATCACCCACAAAGATATGTGTTCAGTGTCTTTTGACCGAGTGTAAAAGCAATGGAGAGTACTGTAGTGGATTGCCTCAGCTCTTCCTTGAAACCCTCTCCTTCTTGTAGTAAATGATCTTCTGTGATCTTCACCAGTAATGCCAAGTGGCTTTTGCTTAGGTATCTCCTGAGAAAGATTAGCATGAGACAGTAGAAGCAAACAAATTGTGAAGTAAGGATGCACCAACCTCAGTAGTCTCTCCCTCCAAGCAAACTCTGCTGAAGCATCTCCTTTGCCTCCCACAGCACCAACCCACTGAAAATCCTGTAGGGAATTCTTAAATGCTCCTCTAAGCACACACCACCACCTCTTCCCAGGTAGCTCCCATTTAGTACTCTGGCCTTCTACCCTGGCACAGAATACCCCTGGTATCCTTCTTCACCAAACATTTGTTGCAGGCATCCAGATTCTGCTTGGCAAAATCTAGGAGACCAGCACCTTGCAATCAGGCAGATTTTACACTGAGCCCCACAGCTGCAAGGCAGCTTGCAGTAAAATAAAATTTGGAGAATGCTACTCTTCCATTGTCTAAACATCATGGTTTAAATTAATCATCCTAAGAAATTTGTGATATTTAGTGTTCTTTGTGCCATTCTTGGAGAAGACTACATTGATGGTCAGTTAAAGGCTGTGGTTTAATTAACAGGATACATAATTTGTATAATGATCATGTATTGCTATGATTTTGATCAAAATGGTACACAGGTAATTTCATTTAGTTTTACAGGTAAAAATGACTGTGAAGGGAAACAATGTGTTGAAAGCATTAATTATCAGCTAATTTTGCTATGTTACTTAAACTGAACTAATCTTTGCTTAAAATTACTTTCTTCAGTCTCTTAATATTTTTTTGTTGTTGTTGTTCATATGAAATAATTAGCCAATCTTAAATCAGTGCCTGGGTAGGAGAGGTTGCATCAAAGGGACTTAAGTGTATTAAAACAAAAGTGTATTTTCCCCTTGGCTTCTGCTTTATAAAATGAAAAAGGCTAGGGTTATAATTTTCAGAATAAACATTGTACGGTAAATGTACTGCTTTAACATAAGATAAACCCCATACTGATGAGTATCTTCTCTTTCTGTGGACTGTTGCATTGTTATATATGTTTAAAGCATAATTAGTTGGGATAACATGTCTTGACCTGGATGTTTTACTTTACAATTAGAATCAAGTAACAGTGTTTGTGAGATTGTTTTATATAATTGGAATGAGCTTCTCTCTTCAATTTGGTGTAAAGATAAGAGTCATTACAGCCTTTGAGACAATAGCAAACAATAGATTATCCTCCTGTGCTGTTGCTGGAGGCCTATGATTGTCATTCTCTTTCCAAAGCGGATTGCAGTAATCAGAGTTTTCATTCAGGCTGAAAAAAATGTGACAATCAGTACCCCAGGTTGTCACTGCAGAGGCTAGAATGAATTTTGATGTATTTTATTATACAAATGGAACTTCAGCATTTTACTGTGGAAAGAACCTTTTCAGAATAAATATTCTTAGTCAATCTTCCAGGGGATTTTACAAAGGAGCTCCGGTAGGTGAAAAAACCACCTTTTGGTTGTGGAAACTCCAAGATTGGACAGAAGCTGATCAGAATTACTCCACATGTAAATTATTTTAATAATTATAGATTTGTGGCTAATGTTCCATGCTGTAGACTAACGCATAGTCGCATGCATGCACACACAGAGTTATGTACATATTATCTATTATTAAGTTCTTTAATGCAGTTTAGAAGAGTGATTTTACAGTAGATGAATTTGCTCTGTTTCTCTGTAGCTGTAGCAATCTATGAAGAATACTGTTTCAGAAATACTTCTGTATTATTTAAAGACTCAGTCTATAGTAGAAAAGCTAGCCACTTCTCTACTCCATAACAGATACATTAGCGCTACTCATACGTAAATACGACAAAATAATTTCTGACATAAAAATCTGCAAAACTAGCTACTGCTCAAACTGCCTGTAAAATGCTGGTTCATTCATTATGGTGTGGTTGGGGTTTTTTGTTTTTACCTTTGTGCTGAACTCTGTAGCACAGGTACTAGCCGTGGCTGTAGTGTCTACAGTGTGCTTCTGATCTTCAGACAGTAGGCTGGAATTACTTGTTCGTTTTGTAGGAACGTGTAAATAATAAATTGGATTACAGCCTTTATAATATTCTGGGCTTTGTACCACTGCGTCTGTTAGTTTGGATAAAACAGATCTCACTTTTGAAGGGCAAATTTCTTCCGGACCTTGTTTAAGCTCACTAATTGTTGGGTTACGGTTAGCTCCACAGGGGAAAAGAATGGAGTCATTGCCATCTCCTGCCTCACAGCTGCGAGAGATGACTAGTCTTAGAAGAGGGAGCCATGGCAACAGCAAGGCTTCTCGTGTATATGCAAATTCCTTCAACTCTTTGAAGTAGCAAAATTGTTTCTGAAGTTGTGCTGAGGTAGCTGAGTGCCACGAGTTCTCTCCTGGCACCAGGGTGTACGCAGGTGACCCAGGTCTGGTCTTCCTGAGACTGGAGCACGAATTCAAATGACCGGCGACATGAGTATATCCCGATGTAACATGGGTGGGCTGTACCCTGTTTGCAATATCAGGGGTAAAACAAATGGTGTTAGTATTTAAGTAAAAGATATAGAAGGTAACTAGTCTGTTTTCCTAAGACACTCAGCCGTAAACATTTCAAACCGATTAGTTTTGCTACTTTGTATGGAGTGGCTTAAACACTGTACTGTCCAAACTGGAACAGTCTACATTTCCTTTATCTGTGTTTATTCTCAGATACTGTGACTGACTGAAGACACCTTACTTCAGCTATATGACAATCCTATAGGATTTAATCACTTTACTGTTTTTCTCTAGACTTAGAAATATTTATTTCTGAAATATTTCTTGTATTCCTTTTATTGAATTTTTCTTTGCAGAAAAGCTTATAAAATTTCTTCATGTAGTTTAAATTTTCTTCTATAGTTTCCTGATCAATATTGTATTTTGTTTCTTAATTTTTAGCTTGTGGCTTTAAACCAGGGAAACCTGAAGATTGGCTGGTGCAACCATCTTCACTTAAAATATTTTGGCTGGTTTAAAAATTGGCTCTTTCAATATATTTATGGTTTGAATCAAATATATGCTAAATGAGTAGCTGCTGGTCTTCATTAATTTTCATAATTGGAAACAATAAGAGAATCAATGGAAGCTCTATATAGTCTACTACTTCTGCCCTTTTTTATTGTGTGGCTATATGCATTGAACGAAGAAATCATCAGACTGGCTGGATTTTTTAATTAATATTTTAAAAGACTATACGTACCTTGTGTCCCTTTATGATTTAGTTCTTTAAAAGAATGAAAAGCCACATTCGAATTCAAATTACATTGAATTATTGAGTTAATCCTGTAAGAGAAACCAGATCAAAATCTGGCCAATGCTCAGCAGTCAATTAGTAGAAAAATACGGTAGCTAATGACAGTTTCTTTCAGGGCATACTGCTTTATGCTTACAGGAACTTGGTTATATGGGCATTAGTCATCATTTCCCAATATTAATTTCCTAGCTAATGTCTTTACAGAATTGATTTGAACTGTTCTTTTCTGCCTGACAGCTTTTTGGCTGACCATCTGAGGCATTTAAATCAAATGTAAGATGCATACTTTGTTCTTCACTGTAAACACATAGGATATGAAATTTATAACTCGGTCCTTTCTTTCCTTTAATTTGTCTGGTTACATAAAACTATTGAATGTTTTTATTGGATGTTTGTTATATGTAAGAATACATTACTGAGGGTAAAATACAGTTACTTTAAAGGACCTTGAAATTGATACTCTCGGGCCATTATGTTTCAGAGCATTGGATTTTTAAGGCATTTCTTTTTAACAAGATTTGCTTTATTTAGTATAAAGGACTATAAGAAAAAATAGTGCACACTACTGCTTAAACTATCCCATTTCAGTTCTCAGGAAGTTTGATAACTGATAATTCTTCTGTCAATACAAGGTCACATTCAATGTGTCATACCAATTCCTTTTCGTCTCTCATCTTGACATTAGGAAAGTGGACATATCCCTATTAAGTTCCATATAAGAGTGGATGCTTTTAGTGTTTGTATAACATGAAATGATTTCATTATATGGGATGACTTAAATACATCACTTGCTTTGTCAATTTCTTTAATAGTTGGCCTGGAATGTGATGCAATGATTTCAATTAAAGGCATAAGTAAAACAAACCCAGAGTTTCATCTGCGTAGTGCAATAAGCAATTATCACTTATGACAGTGCAACAGACCCTTATTTCCAAGTTATCATATATTTTTGAAGTCAGAGTTGTGCTTGGTATGGACAATGCCTGCAGAGACATTAATGTTCATAGAGAATATAATTAAGTTAAAAATAGGTGGGCCAACTTAATTACCAAAATCTTTTTTCTTGAGTCATAGATCATAATTTGACTGTCTACTCAGATGAGTTTGCTGGGTTTTGGCATGTTTTCTTATAATGTACTATAACATCTTTTCAGAGAAGGTGTAATGGAGTACTTAAAATTTATTTGACGTCTACAAGTAGAAGTTGCCATAGCGGGAAGCACAGATATTTTGGAAATATACCACAGAGAGTGCAGTTACGTGTTTCATACAATGCATGCTCTTAGTCACCTGCTTTTGTTTTTGATGGCACAACAAGATAGAAAAGTAAGATAGTGCAAGAACTGCTTGTAATAGCAGTAGGTGAATTAGGAGGAGGGGATTTCGATGAATATATTTTGATTTACATAGCAGCCTGCAAAGCAGGAACCCAATCCTGATTAGACTCCAAGCTTCCTCATAGTAAGAATACAGAGAGGGATAACTGTAGATACATTTCAAAACACCTGGTTTTTTAGGAAGGTCAGTTTAATGCTTTACAATCTTTCCATTTGTTACTTCAAATTATGCTGTTATGAAACAAGAAATAAAGGTGTTTATGGACTTACAGATGGTTATAAAACTTGATTTATAAACGTGGTATTGAACTTCTTTGGGTTTGGATTTGTGTGTCATGTTTTAACTCCCTAGAACAGACTCAGAAAATACTTTAAATATTTTTACAAAACATAATCAGAAGAGATAATATTACATTTAATAATGTTATATATAATAATAATAATGTTACATAGTTATAAATTAAATACCACTTTCTTGGAAGATTGTATTACACAGTACTAATCATTAATCTTTATGATAAAATGTTCTAAGACAGTATCCTCTCATTAGATTTGATTGGAGTCAATTTTCCATCTGAGAGAAAAAGGCTGCAGAGGCCTATTTGTATTTTCTGAGAACCTGCATGCTAATGGTAAATTTTCTTAATAGATGTCATCAAATTTCAAAGCTGCGAAACTAGTGTGTTGATAAATGATGACGATTAAAACATCTTCATTGGCCAGTCACGTTGAGCCAGAATAAATAGGAATTTTATTCTCAGTACTTCCAGCCTTATGTGGCTCGTTGTCTGACCTTTCTTTCAGATCGTAATTTGTTTTGAGTACTGATTAATGTAAAACAACTCTTATCTGCCAAGAAATATTTGATTTCACAAGATAAGTGTTCCAGTGGCAACTTAAAGAGCCTTCAGATAATCTGTGTCATTTTGCAGTTCTTGTAATTCCCATGCACTGCACAAGCACCATCTCCACTGAATACTTAGGAAAACTTCGAACTAAGAATAAAACATACTCGGCCACAATGATTATGCCAAATCAGAGCAAACAACTGAGGATCCCAGTATTTCCAGTGTTTCCAGTGATCTGTTCCAATTTTTAGGGTGCAAGTAGTTGGCAGGGTTTCAAGTACAGAGAGTCACAGACCCATTGCAGAGGGAAAGAAATAGATTTGTACCTGGGATTTGGTGAAAAGGGGGATGGAAGATAAGAGTGAGAAGCTGGTACTGACCAAACAATGAGTTTAAGAGCTGGGGAAAGGTAGGATTTGACCCTGCTTTCCTCCAGGACTCTTTTCTGAGAGCAAGTAAGGAACTCAAAGGAAGTTATAAAATGTCTCTACGTGGCAGGGATTAGGAATGTTTTTGGGGAGGGATTCGGTCTTGTGACGATCAGCCCAAGGGAGGATTTGACAAGCAGCTGGAGAGAACTTGGCAGAGATGGGTGAAAGGGACAGCGAGGTGACAAACTGGGAGTAGTACCTGGAGAAAATAAGGCTGGATAAGAAGCCAGAGAAGGGGAAGAGAGAAGGAAATTTGTCACTTCTAGAGTTGTAATGCAGCACATTATAGTCTGCTCCTGCTTTTGTCCTGTGGGGTCATCTGGCAGAGCAGTAAGTGTCCAGAGTCAGTGTAATACCCACGCCAGAAGTACTATTTTTCATTTGGCTTCTGTTTTAAACTAGAAAGTTGGAAAGAAATATTATGTCAAAATTAAGTATTTTAGATTGCAAAGCAAAACCCTCAAACATTGGGAAATTAAGGTTGTTTGTCAGGTCCTTATGCGAATGTGTCAGGTGGAAGTCTTTAATTATTTAATAGTGCCTACATGACATTTTCCCCACAGAACCTGCTACTCATTTGTGAAACGAATATATCTCCTTTGGGGATTAAGTGGGCATTTTGTAGTAATGAATGCTTTGTCTTTGAGACAACTAGCCTTAGTTGTCTCGTTCAGGGTTTAATTTTGCTCTGCTTTTGTTCAGCATCAGCAAAATATAAATAATACTGACCTGTCACATCTTGAGTGTTCTGAAAATAAATGTATTAGTGGGTGTCTGATAGCCATGACAGAAAGATTTTAGAAAAATTACCAATTCTGTTTTAATAACACTTTTAATTAATGTGTGGTAAATAAAACATAGGCTCATGCCTTGAACAAAGAGCATAAACCTAAAAATACCAAATAGCTACTCATTAAAGAATTTCTAATCTGTGAACTGAAGGAGGAGGGAACCCAGTGGAAAAATAAAAAGCATGTGATTACGCAGTTTAAAAAACTGCATTATACAAAGGCAACTTTAATTCTAGCATTTACTGCTATTTGGTTTCTTGACATAATTTTGGGGGTAATTTATGGATTAGCTATGTAAATCTTGCCCTAGGAATTATCAGATGTTTGGTTTTAATGTTACTGATTTGAGACATCCTTTATTGGTACTGATATTATTTTATAAATAGCAAATTACTGCATTAGTGTTTTCCAGAGAAAAGACATTAAGTAGAAACTGCAGAAAATATGTTTGGTTTCTTCTTTTTTTTTTTTTTTTTTGAGAGAGAGAGGAAAAAGAAGAATAATGCTAGCTAGAAGCTTCTTAAATCTTGTGGGAGGCTTCTAGAAAACCAGTGATGTCCTAGTAGGGGAAGGGAGCCTTATTTCCAGGATACAGCTCATTCCTCTGAGTAGGTGCAAATCTGCAGCAAAATCTGTCAGATTTCGGTTGCTTTAGGATGTTAGCTTGTATAACTTACTAACAAAGTAGAAAAGTTATAATGTCCCTATACTTGCAGAAGTGTTCCTGCTACTTTTGGTTTTGTTGTGTGACAACGTTATTGTATTTCCTTAATTTAGCATAGGTTTATAAGATGCAGTGTTATTTACCTCTGGTTGCTTTGCTGAGAACTCTTTCTCTGAATCCATATACTCAGAAGCCAGGAAAAAGGAAAAGTCAAAAGAATGGGTTGGTTTTAGTCTTCTAGAGAGGAATCAGTTATGAAAATGTTTCCAAAAGGCAAGATTAATTCACAGTCTGAGCTCCCTAAAGGCATGCTGTGCCCTCCACTTGTAATGATGAGAAGATATTCATTGCAAGATAGATAAAATGATGTTCTCCAAAGACTGCATTTTATCTGCCAGTAGTAGGACATGGACAGAAGCATCCATGAAATTAATTATAAAACTGTTTCTCAGAAATGTGTAAACATGACAGTGGCAGTGATCTCTTTTACACCTCTTGGGTCCTGTGTTTTAACTGTGATTGAATTGAGCTGTCAGATTACATATAGAGTGACAACTCTTTACTAGCTGCAGCTGGATGAATAATGCAAAGAAAATGTTTGCAATCATCTTTTACTCTAAAAAATAATTTTTCTTATTCTCTTAAAACCCCTTTTGAGTTACAGGCATATTTGTGTAGCAAGAGGTATCACAGATATTTATGAATGTATAGTTGTAAACTTGCTGCAAATTCACTTTATAGTAGAGAAACATTAGATAATTGACAAATTGAAGAATTCATCTAATATTCTGGCAGCTGCATGCCATTAGTCATTCTCTTCAGCTGCGGGTTATGCTCTTGCACTAGGGAGAGGAATAACATTAAAAAGTTGGTGGACAAATTCTAGGAGAATACTTGGTGATGGAACTACAATGCTGGAGTATTTATGAATCAATTTATGATGTAACTTTGTGAAGTTCTGCGCTTAAATTTATAAAGTTATCCTCCAAAATTCATATTTATGCAGAAAATTAGAAGCCTGACATTCATGAAAGTTACGGATATTTAGTGTTTCTTGAAAACCAGGCCATTTAAGGTAGCTGTGTAAAATATGCAGATTAGTACCTCAGTGTAGGGAATTGTTGTAAAGATTGACTGCGGTGAGCACTGTGATTTTACTGCCATTAGTGGAGCTGACACATTGTTTTCATGCTACTGTTTTTCTAGTCTTGCCTATTATTTCCTTTTTATGCTTCTATTCCTCACTCATATCCCTGAATGTTAATCTAGTTCAGATCAACACATCAGAATTATCATTTCTAATTGAACTTTTTTGAAATCGCTGACATTGCATTGCCCTTCCCGGAGTTGTTCTCCACTTAATTTTTTCTTTATTGGAAGGGAGGGGGAAATGTCTAAAATAATAGTTACAATAAAATAGCCGTTAACCCTTTTTGAAGTCTTTTAAAAGTATTTTATGGTCCATATCTGATGAGAAATCCAGTAGTGGAAGAATAGTAATATAATTCCCAGTGATTAATAGAACTTCATGTTTTCTACAACAAAAAGACATAGTGCAATGCTAAAATAGATACACGTTGCATTTTCAAAACCACGTACTTAAAATCCCACTATTACCAATGTTCAAAATTACACTACAAATATTTCTGAAGTCTGTCAACGGAATTTTTTTCACTGTTAAACACAATAGAGTTTAACATTTTACAAACAACTGGAGAAAGTATTTTTTATTTTATTTTTGAAGTCATACTTTTTGTCTCTGTATAAATGGTGGCTCGAGTGGGAAAATTTTATGAGAATGTCCAGTTGGTCCTGGGATCTGCTATATCTTTTTAAGATCAGTAGGTTCTTTTTCCAAGTGTTCTTAGAAATACACTGTGAATTTTCAAGTGATCTCATCCTCCAGATCCGTACTGTGTCTTCTTGTTTCCTTATAGCTCTGTCAGCACTTTTCCCCTCCTTTCTCTATTCTGCTTAAAATGGCCTATGGGTCTGACATATTGATCCCACTTGGTTCCATGACTAATATTGATTGTATTCTCAATGGGACCATAGCCTGTCATCAAACTTACTTTTTCTTTCATATCAAGATGATGTTCGATTGGGTTATTTGACACTAGAAGGCAACCGTGCTTGGTTATGATCAATACACTTGTATTCTCTGTTCCTTATCATTCTCAGTAAGACTACATTAGCAAATGAACCATGAAAAAGCTTCAACTACCTGTCAGGCAGCAGGAAAATCTTACTCCTGTTGTTAGGCAATGTGTAGGTGCTCTGCTGGGCTCTTTATTAGAAATATTGGACTATTACTCCTGTGGTACAAGTCTACTATCGCATAAAGTACAGCAGATTTTTGGCTAAAGGTATATCATGCTTCAGTTTTTGTTTACTTTGTCTTGTCAGCTTGGATACACTTAGGAAAGTTGATCCAAATTAACTGCAAAAATAATATTAAACTAAATTAAATGTATATATGAATCCTCTTATTCAGAATTAAGGTGGCCTTAATTCTATTTGTTAAGAACTTTCTCTTTCATTCTGAATAAGGATAGCTATACAAAATGTTAATACAGTTTAACTAATCTCCTTCAAAGTCTAATTTTAATTAATTTGGATTAATTCTTCAGTATTCCTACTTAGATCAGTCTTTTCCAGTGATACTCACATTATCACTAATAGTTCAGACATAGCCTCTTTTGTGCTGGTGGATGTTCAGTGGTGTCAGAAGTAGTGAAAATTCAAAGCAGGTATCATCTGCAAGAAAAGCTTTCCATTAGTCTTTGATGCGTAATACAAAATATGCACTCAGTAACTTCTAGTGTGTCAGAGACAAAAAGGCTGTGTTACCTTTTAAGCCATAGTTAGTGCTGTAAGACACCCTCACTGTTCCTCTGTGTGTATAGTGAAGGAACTGACCTCATGTATGACTTTGGCTGGTTGGTTGGTTTTTTTAATTGGGAGCTTCACAGGTAGCCAAGTGTATGCTTGGGGAACTGATACTGTGCCTGCCATCACCACTACCGCTTACAAAATTATGTAAATAAGTACAGGGAGAATTGGAAACCTTCTTCCGTATTTTCTGAATGAAATATATGTAATTTCATTTTTTAACCTGAGTAAATCTAGCCAAGAATAGTGAAAAGTAAGAGACGGGATAAAGGAATAGGTAAAGTTTGAAAGTGGATACCACAAAATGTTCTTGTTAAGATGACAAAGAGAGCAGAAGAGGTTCTTCCAGTTTTCTCATTCTCATTGAGTAAAGACTTCAAGCATAAATAAGAAGTTTGCATTTTATTGGAAAAAGGTAAGTTTGGGGTTTTTTCCCAGCCAAATACTATGGACTACTGTATATTTCTGAGTTAACATAGTGATGACATATTATTTTTTCATACTGTTGTTTAATCTGGCCTTCATACATATGTGACAGATGACACTGCATTTTACTTTAAAAAAAAAAGGATAAAGAAATACTATTCCTTTCCCTGTTTTTATTTCCCTCTGTCAAATTTAGAGTGTATCTACATGAGTGTAATCCTGATAGATGACTCTAATATAAATGGAGCTACATATGTTCTTCTATTACTAGACATGAAAATGGGGTTACTAGAAGCATTAATATCATATCTGAAGGTGTAAGTTCACTATTTTTAACCAGTTACACCCAAAGAACATACAAAGATGTTTCCTATCTGAAACAATTTTAGAAAGAAATACATGTCTTTAAAATATCTTCTTCATATTTGTTTCAGACCTGTCCCTTTATTGCTGTCATTATTTCAAAGTAAGGAGGGTTATTTTGGGTTTGATAATTCTTGTAACTGTTTTGTCTGTGATGCAAAGCCTTACCTTTACCTGATGCATTAAGGAATACTGAACTGGATTTCTTAGCAGTCACTTTTCTTGAAATTTGCGTGACTGAAACTTTGGATGAGCTTAAGGACAGGGAAGACGTTTTGGAACCAGAACTGTCTTATCCCTGTAGCAGAATGTCTTTCACCTCTTTTAGCTTTCCTATCAACCACTTGCAGGGGGCTACCTGCCTCAGCGTTCTTTCTACGTAGCTGCTAATACACTGTTTTGTGGGGAAGGTTAGCAAACATATGCTACTCTTTAAGCTGTAGCTGAGGTGTAGTAGTAGCATTTACTGGTTTGATTACAGAGAAGGAGTAGAAGCTCTCAGGTACTACGTCCGGGATTAGATTTCTGCATGAATGTGTGAGTTCTGGAAGCCACTGTCTTCACACTCATCAAAATTTCTTTTCCCATAATGTGAATACATGAGAAAATTGCACGTAGTCATCAACAAGAAGTTAATGCTTGTAAAGTGTGCTGTTTCATCTCGTTAAGGAACAGAAAATCTTAAAAAGGTCATCATGTTTTCTTAAGTGTGTTGACATGCTATTATCTTTGATTTGAGAAACACTGAATATGGTGAGTTTCTAAGGTCCATTTTCCTTTTGTATAGTATTTGTTCCTGCCATCATAATGCATTTTTCGTTGCAAATGTTTGCTTAAAAAAAAAAGCCAAAACCCCATCATACCTTTCAGTATTTGCATAGTGAAGGGGGAAGTAGTCAGTAGCCTTTTCTATATGTCACTGGTTTTGTGTGTGCAGTCATGGTAAACTTGTGAATAAGATGAAGGTGTACATGCTTGTGGTAGCAAGTTTCTCTTTAAAAAAAAAAAATTACATCCATTTTTATGAGATTCATGATGTTTTTTTGAATAAGGGGACAAATTATCATAATTTTTCCTTTAGTAAGGAATAGACAGAGTGATACTGCTTCAAATTCTACATTGAATCCAAAACAACAGTAAGTTTTCATACACAAATCACCAAATCAAACAGTTTACAATCCTACAGTGTTTTCATATCATTAAACTATTAGACCAACTTTCTTTCATTTTTGCATAATGAACAGATGTGAGAAACTAGTCTATTTGTCTTCATTGAAATCAGTGCCATTTCTACTTAGGCTTCTTAGAAGAAAATGACTTCACAAATATTAACCATCAACTAATTAAGACATAATTAAATGCAAATGTTACTTAGCAAAAGCAATTGAGAGAAAGGCATGTGATTAGGGAATTAGCAACTGATTTAACACTTGGAGCTACCAGCTAGACACCTAAGCAATAGAAATGAACACAGAAACTTCCTTTGATAAGAATAATACAAGGGAAGTAGACACCATCATTTCATTAAAAACTTTGGAGCCAATGAAGTAGATTATATTGGGAATATAAATTATACATTAATATTGCTTTATGTTCAATAATTAGAGAGGTTAAAAATATTAAAAATGTAGAAAATTTTTCAACCTATCTCATGCAGCGATTTTCTGACAGCTGGTCATTCAGGAACTAGAACAGAAAATAATTATGTACAAGGTAACAGTGTTGCTTCTGTTTTCAAGGACACTGCTGTTTTACTAACATTAAAGCTTACGGTTTGACAGCCTTTATCTTTGGAGCAGATATGAATAAACACTGTCAAGATGTGATGAAATCTGCTGGGATTAATAAAACATTTAAAGTTGCCTCATGTCTATCAGAGTATGTGTTATATATGAGTATTCAACTGATTCAAGAGCAAAAATTGGTCTGTCAGTCGGATACTGTTGCTTGTGCTCCTTTTTTCCTCCAAATACTCTTAAGATTGTTGGGCTAAACAAGAAATGATGAATTGCATGTAAATATTATTGTTTGCCCTTACCATGGCTTATTCGATTAGGTTTTCAGAGATTAACTTCTAAATTCTCCCTCCTGAAAAATCTGGGTCAGTCTTTCACAGTTGTGTATGCGTTTTAATTAGAGACATGTGCTATGAGAAAGACAGCTTTCCTCAGAGAGTTGTTCTTGTATAAGAAAAAAAAAACCAAAACCCCAAACAAAAATAATTGCCAAAAAACAATTCAGTCATGGTATGAGACTGAATTTCCAATCAGCAATTCTGATAAAGTTGAAGTAAGATGTGGAGGTTTGAGGAAGACAGATACAAAGTGCCTGATTTTGCAAAAAGGCAGAAGTTGAATGAAAATATTATGGGCCTCCGTTTTTTCCTCTACATAGTTCAGAACATAGTTCTCTACTTCTTCTGATCAATGAAAAAAGAAAAATCCACACTACTGCTGCAGCACCATGGTTTGGAAGGAAAAGTTAATTTGCTGTGACGGTTCATACTAGGCAGGTAGGATTTTTCCTTTTGTGGTGAACTTTGGGGACTGTTAATTGCGTAGTGGTTTGAAAGGAAAGCAACAGTATTAGAAATTAAAATGATACTGTTAGTTTATTCTGGTAATTGATTACTATCTGCTTATTAGCAGGTGTGGTGGGTTGACCCTGGCTGAAGGCCAGGTGCCCACCAGAGCCGCTCTATCACTCCTCTCATTCACCAAACAGGGGAGAAAAGGCATAACGAAATGCTTGTAGGTCGAGATAAGGACAGGGAGAGATCACTCACTAATTATCGGCACGAGCAAAACAGACCAAACTTAGAGAGGGAATTCATCTAATTTATTACTAGGCAAAACAGAGTAGAGGAATGAGAAAATAAAATCAACTCTTAAAACACTTCCCCCCACCCCTCCCATCTTCCCGGGCTCAACTTCACTCCCGGCTTCAACCTTCCCCCCCTCAGCGGCACAGGGGGACGGGGAGTGGGGGTTACGGTCAGTTCATCTCACGGTGTTTCTGCCGCTTCTTCATCCTCAGGGGGAGGACTCCTCTCATCGTTCCCCTGCTCCAGCATGGAGTCCCTCTCACGGGGTGCAGACCTTCAGGAGCAAACTGCTTCAGCGTGGGGTCCCCCACGGGGTCACAAGTCCTGCCAGCAAACCTGCCCTGGCGTGGGCTCCCCTCTGCATGGGTCCACCGGTCCGGCCAGGAACTTGCTCCAGCGTGGGCTTCCCACGGGCCGCAGCCTCCTTCAGGTGCCTCCACCTGCTCCAGCGTGGGGTCCTCCACGGGCTGCAGGTGGAATCGCTACACCCCCTCATCCTTCCTCCATGGGCTGCAGGGGGACAGCCTGCTTCACCATGGCCTTCACCACGGGCTGCAGGGGGATCTCTGCTCCGGCGCCTGGAGCTCCTCCTCCCCCTCCATCTGCACTGACCTTGGTGTCTGCAGAGTTTCTTACATCTTCTTACTCCTCTCTCCGGCTGCAAAAGCTCTCTCTCTCTAAGTGTTTTTCTACTTCTTAAATATGTTATCACAGAGGCGCTGATTGGCTTGGCCTTGGCCAGCGGCGGGCCCGTCTTGGAGCCGGCTGGCATTGGCTCTGTCAGACACAGGGGGAGCTTCTAGCAGCTTCTCACAGAAGCCACCCCTGTAGCCCCCCCGCTACCAAAACCCTGCCACGCAAACCCAACACAATATGTTTTGAAGCAATTAAATAGTTTGGTGGTTCACTAGTGGCCCTGGTGTGTGCACACATATTAGTAGGCCTTTCCAACAAGAAGGCCGCAAGGAGGTTTTAATGTAGTGACTCGCTTTGCTGATTGTCTACCTGGATCCAGCCTAACAGTTCAAGGAAGAAATGTGGATTTGAAAGGCTATCTCCTTGGCATCCTTTACTGATGATACAAGTCTGTAAAAATCCTATCAAAGCTTTAAACAGTTTTTGACATTTTAAATCCTTGAAAAAGAAAACCTCCTTTGCCTCATGCAATTCTACATGCAGTCACTCCCTCTAGTGCAATTTGGATAATTTAGCCCAAAATGTGCATCTGTTGCATAAGAGCCAAATATCATTCAACTGCATAGGTATTGTTTCTGAATATGGATTATTGCCAGATTCTAGATTTTAATGAACAAATCACCTGATAAATGGCGAAAAGTTTTCTTAACAGAAATGTCATATTCTATTTTCATCTTTCCAGTTTTTACTTTTTGTTACACTATCACAGAGCAGTAGGGGTTGGAAGGGACCTCTGGAGATCATCTAGTTCAACCCCCCTGCTAAAGCAGGATCACCTAGAGCAGGTTGCATAAGATGGTATCCAGGTGGGTTTGGAATATCCCCAGAGAAGGAGACTCCACAACCTCTCTGGGCAGCCTGTGCCAGTGCTTGGTCACCCTCAGAGTAAACAAGTTTTTCCTCATGTTCAGATGGAACTTCCTGTGTTCCAGTTTGTGCCCGTTGCCCCTTGTCCTCTCACTGGGCATCACTGAGAAGAGTCTGGCCTCGTTGTCTTGACACCAACCCTTTAGATATTTGTAAGTATTGATGAGATCCCCTCTCAGTCTTCTCTTCTCCAGGCTAAACAGCCCCACCTCTCTCAGCCTTTTCTCATACGAGAGATGCTTCAGTCCCCTAATGTTCCTCGCAGCCCTCTGCTGGACTCTCTCCAGTAGTTCCCTGTCTTTCTTGAACTGGGGAGCCCAGAACTGGACACAGAACTCCAGATGTGGTCTCACCAGGGCAGAGTAGAGGGGGAGGAGAACCTCCCTCGATCTGCTGGCCACACTCTTCTCAATGCACCCCAGGATACTGTTGGCCTTCTTGGCCGCAAAGGCACATTGCTGGCTCATTCTATTGCTTAGAGTATAAATAATTCAGGGCAGGGACATTTGCCTTGTGGTTTTGGAGTTCTGTCTTCAGTTCTTGTGCAATGTAAATGTATACCTATGGAGTTAAAATAAAATATTAGACTACACATGACAAACTTTTTCAAATGGGACTTATTTCTAAGTAGCTTTAGTCTTTACATTGGCATTGTTCCCAGTGCATTGTTGAATGGTTCCTGGTAGTTGACTACACTATGCACTTTAAAAAGGAAGGCAACAAAGGTCAAGTTGTTTATAAAATCATTAGTGAAATGTCAGAAACAATTTAGTCTAAATAAAATATCTCCCTGAAGATAAGAAGTACCCATTATAAAATATTCCTTCCAACTGCATATCTATGCTGTTGAATTCATCAGATGAGAATTGGACAGTTGACAAAAACTAAATGCTAATATGGAAGATACATATTTTGAGAACAGTTTGTCTGTAAAAGCAAAGGATAAGAGGGCTTTCATTTTGGGAGAAAGTGAAGGCAATTTTTTGTTTGAAAAATAAACTCAGACTGAAACTAATTTAACACAATTTCTCATTGTGACCCCAAATTTAGCTTGAGTTTCAAGTTAACACCACCTTAGTTGGCAGGTGATAAATAAGGTTAATATAGTATTGTATGTTTACACTGTGACATACTTTATTGTAATAGTAGTATTTCTTGCAAGGTGTGAAAGTGTCCCACCACTTTATCTCATTGAGTCTTACCTGGTGATGGAAAAATTTGAGAGTAAGGTTCACCCCTTTTCTAGCTTTTTTTTTATTATTTGGAAGAGAATTTTGCAGTCTGCTCCTCTGTCTTGTCCTTCAACCTGAACATGTACCATTCTGATGAAGCAAGCAAGAATCCCTCCTGCATTGGTGTCAGGATGTAATGACCTGTGATACAGGAGAAGGAACAATGGATGCAAAGATTGAGTCCAGTGAGGGAAGCACAACTTGATATGGGAGTTCCATGAAGCCTTTGGCAGGGCTCAAATTTGTATTTTTAATATGGGAACATACGGCTATCGAGACTGACTTGATCTCTAAGGTCTTTATAATGCAGATGATTATGACTACTTTAGGCTATTTTAAAAGCATGAGCTGCAGGGCTTCCCTTGGTTTGCAGAGCCAAGGAAGATTGATGTTTGCAGTTCCGGTGTGCCTAAAGATTCTGTATGAATAATATATTTGACACTGGTTAAAGGGATATAATATTGGATGGATGGCCCTCATGTTTTCCTCTTTTTATAAAGAATTTGGTCATTAATTCTGGGCCTCATGATATGTCACCAGCACTAAAGAACCTCCTATTTTCAGGAACTCAGTTTATCAGAGATTCTTATTTGAGAGGTTTTAAGACTCTGTAAACCTTGAATGACAAAAATATAGTTTTTGTTTAGATTAGTGTTTGATTCATTTTATTATTATTCTATTAAGCAATAAAAGCCTAATTTGAGGCTTGGGTAAAGCAGTGTTTATAGATCTTTGGCTTCATTTACAGCTTTCACAGTGCTCACTGAATTAGCTTTTCAGAATCCAGGTGGTGCTTATTAACACTGGCTGATGTCTTTATCATTAAATTGTAGAGTATTTAATGATTATTTCTAACAAATATTTTGTTGTATTGAAGGCTTATGTTCATTGCAACTCTTGATGAAACACTATTTTGTTGATATTAGCTACTAAAACAAAAGGGTTGACGTGATGGATTGTAGAAAGTGCAATGCTATAGGCACTCCTGTTCAGTCCCATTGAGATCGCATATGTTTCAATAACGTTTCAGTAGATGAGTCGTAATTCAACAGAAGGTTTTATGTCCTAGTACAGCAAGGATCATCTAACACAAAAGGCATTCGGATGTTTTTAAAATGTTATGCTTTTCAGAAAATTTAAAAAAAAAAGTTTAATGTTTACGAATGAAACTGGCTCTTTCTTGATTGTATGAGATTAACAGGTCCTCAGAAGTCCAGTGTGATCTTAGATGCAACTTTTTAACAGTTCCTTGTAACTGGGATTACATATTGGGCTACTGCTCAGTTCCTGGTGCTTTCCATTGCAAGCACTTTCTGGGATTGTTTTGTATGATAACAAGGCTATAACTCTAAAACAGACACTCCAAACCTCTCCCTCCTTTGTTCATTTTTTCCATCATCTGCTCCAAAGTAAAGATTTATCCTGAGACTTTTGTCACTGTCAGTGAGACTTATTGACCTCTGAATATGTGGTCATTTGTTCATTCCTCACTTAATAGATATTAACTGATTTGATCAGGAAATCTTATGTCACCTTACAAAACTAACCACTTTGTGATTAGGATGCTGTTCAGATAAATCTCAGACACAGTGCTCCCATGATTTCCTTACTGAAAATAAAAGCAGCCCTGCTACTTAAACACTAGCTAGTATTTCATTAAACAATTTATACCAGCCTGGATCTTTTTATTATAATGAAATGTGTGCATTGATGTGACAGAATACAAATGCATAGATCTTTTTATACTTCCATGATGCAAAAATTGATGCGTTACTGGCTTGGCTAGCAAATGAAGATCTTTCTAACCAAACAAGACACTCTGACTGCAGCTTACTGCAATGCTCTTCATATTTTGATGCATAGCTGCAATTCAGAGGATGAATTGTGGGTTGTAAAACTGGCTGAGCTGGAAGTTAGGATACTTTTCCCCTTCTCCCACAAACATGGATGAAGACTTGGTGATTAATGTACATGTATTTCCATATATACAGTTTTCCATAAGTGTATTACATACCTTGTTATTCACATTAGGATTTTCTGTGGAATCAAATATGTATTAACAAAATAAAAGCCTAAAGACCACCCAGGCTGGCATTCACTTCAGCAGAATATCAAATTAAACTAGGTTTAAGCATCTTCTTCTAGAATCAAGGCAGAGGAGACAAGTCATTTTAATAAAAAATCTATTTACCTTGTTTATATAGAAGAACAGAATCTAATTTATTTGTGTGCCCATCTGGACTACATTGCTCATTTTAAGTTAATTTAACAAATGATAGACTGCTACTGGCCTTTTCTTTCCCAGGAGAAGAGGTTGACAGACAGCTGTGTAGAGATGCTATCTACCCAATCCCGGTTGTCTGCGAAGCTCCGTGCCCAAAGGACTGTGTGCTCAGCATGTGGTCCGCATGGTCCTCCTGCTCACACACCTGCTCCGGCAAAACCACAGAAGGGAAGCAGATGCGTGCCCGCTCCATTCTGGCGTATGCAGGTGAAGGTAAGGTTGCATACTCTTGCAGACTCTTGTTTGATTGTGAATTCTCAACTGTCTTTGCAATATCAAAGTAATTTCTTGATCAACAGAAACAAAATTTTAGGTGGAGTTGTGGTTTTTTAAATATAGAAAAAAATATTTAAATGCTTATCCTACTTATATTCATGGTAGCTAAAGCAGTTTTAAAGAGGAGATTTTATTTTGTTTGTTTCAGTTAATGTTTGGGGTTTTTTTAATTCTGCGTAATGTTACTGTTTTGATTTTGAATATATGGTTTTTCCATTTTCTATTAAAAATAAACAAGGCGAATTATTTTTTTCCTATGTGGATCTCTATGAAAGATATTTGCAGAGGATTATTAGTAACCCTAGCTATAATTTAGGTCCAATTTGGAAGGATATAAGTATGAATGCTGAAAAGATGAGAATTTTAATGAGTTCAAATGCTAAGAAAAGGCTTTTGTAGCTTCTTAGCTCAAATTGGTAACTAATGTTACCTTATTAACATTTTTACTCATAGTAAGACTTCGGTTTTACCCTGCAAATCCTCACTCATGTGCATGGTTTCCATTCATGCAAATGGTCCCTGTGCAGCGTGTGCAGCCTCTGCAAAGAGAAGACCTAGCTGGAATATAAAGGAGAAGAAGAAAAAGGTTTTAGATGTAGGTTCATGTCTATTTGATGATTTTCCATGCTTCCTATAAATGGTTTTATTTTGGTTTTTTCTTAAGTATTTTGAGGGATAACAGAGCACATGTATTCTACATGTAACATGGTTCTAAAATGGCCGCGTCAGGTGTGCCAGGGTCCAACTGGGAAAATTCCTTGTGCAACACTGGCAGCAAAGAGACATAGTCACCAAAGACTTCTTGGAAAATGTTAACTCACGTATATTGCTGACAGTAAAATTAAATGCCTTCAATATAAAAGGACACGTGCATCTTTTAATTCTTCTTTAAAACTATTAAGAATTTTATTACTTCAGAGTTAAGATGAAATTGGGCTGAAAAGTGAAACCTGTAGAGTATGCAAGTGATGAAACAGAATACCCGTTCTGAGAAATGGAGAAAGAAAGGGACAGGCTTCACCATATACCAAAACACTTCTCTGTTTGCAAACACAGTTAATTTCATTGCTAAAAGTATACCGTATATTTGACATAGTTCAGATAATTGTAAAAAAATATGTAGCAGAGCAGGAACTTTCAACTTCTTCCTGAAAGGGACCTTTGCTACAAGTTTAAGAGGCAGTCAGAACTATACTCATTTTAGTAGGTGATTCAAATAATAAATTACTTAGATGGGTCTATGTAACAAAGTAGAAACGCTCTTAAAATTAGAAACAAAATTGGGTTTATGTTGTCCCTTTTTTAATAGTGTGTCAAATGCACCTATTTTGAGGGAAACACAGAGACACATTTTCAGATGATAATTCTAATAAACATATATTCATGTGCTTCTTGCTTTTCCATGTAGGTCAAGATAATAGTTTTCCATATGTTTACGTGGTTTTACTGGAGACAGAAATTGAACATCCTGACAAGCATGCCACAGAAGTGAAAAACCTAAATTACTACAGAACATGTTTCCACATTCTCATGCTTCTTTTTAAAAAGTACCCATTTGATTCTGACTTTGGTACTTATCACATCTTGGGATAATTCATAAAGCTGCAGATGCAGCAAACCAGTTAAGCGTAGGCTGGATTTTAGGTGTATGAATTTTATTTATGTCTATTGCACAATGATCAAAACCAGCACTGAGTGATCACCAAGATTGACAAGTCTCAAACCACAAAGGTAGTAGTGAAGAGATCCCTAAACTACTGCTGAGAAAGCCAACTTTATTACCTAGATGTTGTAGTGCTTCAGCTTTTTGCTTGAACCCTGGCCTCTTTGAGGCCTCTGAGATGAGGTTATTCTGTGCTTTTTTTAAGGATACAACTGGTATGTCTACCTAGCTTGTAGCAATTCGCTCACATCTTGGTCAGGTATCTTCAACACCATGTTTCTTTGCACTCTGTACAAACTCCAGAGAATAAAAATATATAAATTAATAAAAGAACCTTCCAACGCTTAGCAAATCATTACAACTCTAGCTGGAAGGTTCTTTTCACCTTTGGTTGTATTATATTCAAAAAGTATCAGTTTAGCTTTTATTTTTATGCTTCACTGAAATTAGAGTTATCATCTTCTTTCTCCTCATACGTCTCATGCCTTTTAGTCATTTGCTGCATGACAAATAACTGAATGACTTTTCACCTCCAGAATTGCACAACAGAGATCAGCAGTGTTCCCAAAACATAAAACCCTGATTGTGTAGTTGATGCTGGGAGGTCATTTCATATTCTGTCAGTTCTGTTCAGAGCTTATAAAAAATGCACATTACTGTTGATGAAAACTCTGTAAATGTCATATATAACTAAAAATCCCAAGTCTCATAAATGTGAGACCAAAAATTCCATTTACACGTTAAAACAGAAAAGAGCTATCAGTTCTGTGCAGGTGAATGGTCCCAAAGATGTTCCCTTTTGGATTTTTGAACGTTTCCTTGAACTGTTGGTATGAGAGACAGACCAGGTTAGGTAAGCTATTTCATAGTAATTCCTGTATAATTTAGCCATGATATTTGAGAGTTTTTATTTAGAACACAATAGGGCAAATATATTGTACATAAATATATACGATTATTATGATATCAGGATTGAACATTAATTAATGAAAGAATGTGCAAGTCTGTTGCCAATCTATGAGTAAGGCTAAACTTGCCTTCTAAGATGACAATAAGGAGTCCAGGTTTATCACTGTGAGTCCTTGATCACGCACATCCTCCTGCTAGTCATGGAGAATTCAATCTGAAGGCCTGGCAAGATGAAAGCATTGCAGCCATTACATACGCAAGGAATATTGCAATCCCTCGAAGTATCCGAAGTGCTTAATTTTTGTTCATTGGGGTACTTACTTAAACATGAATACCCCATTGAAATTTTTGAGGGTCTATAAATACATTTGAAATGAGTTCTTTTATCTGGATTTCAAATGGCTCCTTATCAAAGTATCTGTGATCATTCAGTTTCTCTCCTCTTTGAAATAACAAGCAAAATGACAGAATATAGGGGGGTTTTAATGTTAGCAGGTGACTGTCTGTGATAGAGCTGTCATTTCACACTTAAGACCTTATTTTTCTCTCACTTCCCACCTATTTATGCTGCTAAATTGGTTTGAAGAAACCATCAAGTTAGCATAACTGGCCACCAGGAAGCTGCCACAATATAATCAATTTTCTTGGATGACTTAGAATAGGAATAATTCAGTAGTATTATGATATTCCTTGGTGACAAGAATAGCTTCACAGGAAAAATTGAAGCCACATGTAAATTACAGTAGTGACAAAGTTTTCTAATGAGCTCTGGGATATGACTGCCCCTCCAGCACCACACTGACTTCTGCTGGAGCCAGAGGCTGACCTCGGCCGTACGCCCTCTCATCAGCATTTCCTCATTCAGAGCAACACCTCTTCCACATGGTCAAACCATACGCTGCAGCGCCTCAAGCACAGTGTGGTTATGCACATCTGGGATGGGCTTATTTACTTGCATTCAGTGGAGGGAGAGGGAGGAGTCGTCTTCCTCAAGATAAAGACTTTCTGTGGTTTGTGAGATGACTCCATGTGGAAACGGGTGTCACGATAACCATTTTTGATATCTTTTCTGAAATCATTGTCCGCAGCTTGAAGGTTTGAAAGATAAAGTGATTTATAAATTTGCCTGTCTGTGAGCCTGCCTATAGGGGTAGCTCATTTGTGTCACTGTCAAATACATCTTCATGGTACAGTAAGAAACTCAGGAAAGTCATTGTTTCAGAATTTAAAATGACAGCAGAGGACATAATGATGTTACCTGATACATCATATAGTTGTTCTGCATAAGTCTAGTTAAGGCATCGTATACAGCTCAGCCTATCTCTGTTGAATGTGGCAGAGTTTGTCTATTTTTGTTTTATTTTCTGCTTAATATTTCTGTTACTTTTTTATTTTCTACTTACAATAACTCTTATATAATTAGTAATACGTACTAAGACTACTTTACATAGGCCATGACCTGAGACTAAAAAGTACTAAATGAGTCTTAATTTTTTAGTAAATAGTAGATATGCAGGTTGATTCTGTATTGATTATACACTGCCATTGATTGACACTGCCAAATCAGCGTAATACAGCATAACACTAATATTGTGGATGCATTCCAAGTTTTTTTAGTAGTAAATGACTGATACTGATTTTGGAAAAGTAAAGATTAAAAAACCCCAAACAAACCACAAGTCAAATGCAAAGAAGAAAATAATCTGATTAAAGAGCTTAATTTAATAAAATGAGAGTGAAGGATGTTTTTGTCTGAAATATTCTCTTAGGACAGGGATGCATATATATGTCAGTGTCTTACTATGGCTATTGTATGTTCATAGGTTAGCGAAGTATAATGCCAGAAGGACTGTTTAGTGTGACCTCATATATCACATACTATTAAACACCACTGAGTTAGTATAGAATGTCAGTTGTCCATCTCATCAGGTATTCCGTCTGAGAGGGGCTAATAGCTCATACTTCTCATATATCTGCAAGATTGATTTACCGAATGTGTAAGGAATAGCTGGATCAAAGGAGGTTTTTCTCAACTCTAGGCAAATTATAGTTGATACGCTTTAAAATTTTATTCCTGTGAAAATTCCAGTGCACTTTGACTTCATAGTTGCAAAAGAGGAGTTATACTTAGGGATTTTTAATGTGTTTACTCTTCTTACATTTGCTTGGTTGGTTTGTTTTTAATTTTTGTATTTTCCTGGCTTGAAATAACAGTGCTTGGTAATTAAATCTGAAAGCATAGAATTGAGTAATTGTTTTCCCAGCAAATTGCTTATTCACCAAAGGATCAGTTTTGGAGAAGACAGGAATTTTCATGAGTTTTAACTGATTTCAGCTGAAACATGAATAAAAGCCCATGTAGTTTTGGAGCAGGGCAACCTGAATTTTCAGGCTAGACTTGCAAAGTCACCTGCCATCTCTGCGTGAATGTGAGCCGGAGGAGAGGACGTTACTGTGCTTCCCACTTTGCTCAGGAGCCCCCCCAGTTCAGATTCCTGCCTGGAGTGTGGGGTCTGGGCTTCAATTCCTATCGAGAAAGGACTTGAGGAGAGACCTCTAATCTCCCATGGGTGCACCCTAACTCCTGTCCTGTTGTATATTATAGGACAGGTCTGTTTGGTTTGTATAACTGATATGCACCAGGTGAGGAGTTGTGAATGTCTGCAGAACTGGAACAGGAGATCTGCACCGACGGGGCAGTCCTTGTTCTTAAGTTAGCAGTCTGCATGTATTGACCACATCTGTCTTCAGGAAGTGCAGTTGCCTCAAGGAGTGCCTACCTCGTTCCTAAGGCAAGGAAGAAATTAGTAACAAACACCTCACCCTCTAAATTATAAGCAGCTCTTCAGTTGCATCTGTTTTCTTCAACTTGAAGATTATTCCAGCTGTTTTGAAATGCATATGTAAAATTATATGCATTTGTAAAATGAGTGATATGAAAATGATTAATTAAAATTATCCTAAATGCTTTAAAAATGTTAAGCGTTTTGAAATTTGGAAGTTATCAAGACGGTGTCACAAAAAAACCCCCCAAAACAACTTGTAAAATTCAATTCTTGAATATCTTAGAGCAAGATGCCCTACCTATTACCAGCTCCAAATCAGGCAGAAAAGCAATCTAAGCGTATGCCAATTCTGTTAAAGCATTCAAGAAAACTATCCTCATATCTCTGCTATTTTATGAGTAATATGCAAGTCCCTCTGTAAAGCTAGCCTTTCATTTCCAAGTGTGCTTTGCTTAAGTATCCAAAACCAAAAAGAAATGCTTCAGCTCCAACTGTTTTTTGTACCTTGAAATTAATATTTTTAGTACTGCCAAGCAGTTATTCACAGTCATCTAATCACGTATTATATAAAATGTATTTAGTATTGTATGTCCCTTTTTCATGTATTCTGATAAAATTAAATGTCTATTTTATTTTTTTTTTCTCTGTGATGCTCATTCATTTTTATATTCCTGTCAAGCCTGTCCTGATCTGGTGTAATGCTTTTAAAGTTGAGCAGCCCTGATCCTGTTAGCCCTACGCAGATGTTATAAAGTGCATCTCTAATTGCCAGTTTTCCAACCTCTTCTGCTTTTTGTGTACTTATTTTAATTTGAGGGAGCAAGGGAATGCTGTTTTCCTGGAGAGAATGGCACACTGATTTATAAATAAATTGTATATTTTTTAGTATTACAAAGGTTTAATACTAGTGATAGTTGTTTTATTTTTCAGTAATGTTATTTCCACATTTTGTTGATTCTTTATGTAGGTTTTTTAACTACTGGTTTCATCTGAACAGAACTGGATTCCCACTGAGCTGCAGACATTCGTGCCCCAATGTTTTTCATTTACAAGTCAATGTCACTCTCATTTTTTCCCTGAATATACATTCTTGCATGGCTGTCAAAACTGAATCTAAATTGTCACTTTATTCTCAAATGCCTTAGGAACTGGTGGTTATGACATCCATTCCTGGGGAAACATTTCTTCCCACGCACCCCTCTTTAATTTATGAATTTGCTTAAATATTTCCCCCGTGTTTCTTCTTGAGCTAAGATCAGATAGAAATAATTAATTTAGTAACCTTCCTTATCTCTGCTAAATTCTCCTTTTTTTAACCCTTCTACTGGGGGAACTTCTCTAGACTCCTTCTCAAGCAGATCAATTTTCTCTCCCATGATACATAATTTGTGACTTTACTATCTTTGTTTTTGTTTTTTTTTTTTTTCTTTTTCAAAATACACTCACTTTCCAAATTTTCTTGCTTATATTCCGATCTGCTGCTGTTAGCTGGAAGATTTTTTTATTTCCTGAAGGAAACTGCTTGGGTAACTTTTGAAACATATTACACAACCATAATTTTGTTTTACCATTTGATTTTTTGATGTCTTTTTTTTTTTTTTTTTGGAAAATGCATTTGACATGTCTTGTATTGGTGCTATGCATATTCACGTATATTTAAAGCAAATCTGATAGACTCAAGCTGCATCCATTCTGAGCCAGAACCAATTCCCTTTCAATCATTGTTTAATTACATTCACACATTTTTTTTATTTTTTATAATCCCCCTTTGCAAAACTTAAGATTAGCTTGTCTTTGGCATAACATATCAGTTAATATGATGTTTGCTGTTCCTTGGTTACATCAATATTTTTAGCTCAAAGTCAGAAGTGAAAATTATCTCTATGGAAACAATTTGAGAATTTGGATTTTGTCCTATGGTTTCACTAGAATGGCCCTTTCCTTGTGTTTGCTGCCAATCTAGACGTTCTGCAAAAGCAACTTGGGCTATAAAGTATTTTCACCGCTTGTGACACTTGACTTACTTGTATTGGAGTACTTGAAGTATTTATTGTTTCTTTGATTACATTTAGTTATTTGTTTAATTTCTCTCAACAGTGAGTGCTTAAAACCCCTTCTCCCGTGCATGTCTGTAGTGCCAGAGGTCAACCTGAAGTTCTGCGGTGGGATAGAAAGGCTAATATGCTCTCTGATATGTGCTTGGTGTGAGCACACTTTTTTCAGTGAAAAAGTATAGCTCATTTGCAGTAACTAACAAAAAGCTCTGCTTTCAGTGATCTTTCATACTGTTCTTGACTTTTAGGAAAGACTAAAATATTATTTAGATTTCCCCTGGCTTTCTATCCTCTCAAGATAGGAGTCCTACTGTTCTCATGTAGGCCATGAAGGTTTAAATTAATTCTTAAACGTAGATTCTATATGTCTAGTAACACCAGAGGTCTAGCAGACATGCTGTCTACTCACAGGGCTAGACATCTAGCAGCCTATGATCAAGTCTGGGAGGAAAGACCCCAGCCAGGGTCAACCCACCACAGACGTCTTTTCTCATGGAGGATTGGGAGGCCAGATTAGCTTTGAACTGCTTAAATATAAGGAACTGAACATCTGAAACTGGACACAACAAAGCATTGTCTGAGCTTTTCTTCACAATTATTGACACATGAATGCATTTTAATCTTTACCTGCAACAGCCTTTGTTATCTCAATCTGGACCTGAAATTGCCAGCTGTGCCAGCTTTTTTGGTAATTACGTAAAATGGATGAATATCCGCTGGGAGCTAGGACAAGAGCACAAGAGCTCCAAAAATCTTTTTAATTGATCCGTGAATTAGACATGAACAGTGGTCTCTATACATGCATAACTAGAATATTTAACTATTTCTTCTGCCTGGAGCCTTCATACCTCCTTATGTGATCTCTTGCAGTCTCTTTTAGAGAACGCCAAAATAAAAAGGCGGTAGGTTACTCCAAGCACATTAGTGTGTTATAGAAGTTATGATTATTGTACACATTTACATTTACTGTCCATGTACATTCTGTTCTGCGTAGTCTATTGACTGAAGTTTGTCAAAGTCCATATTGGGCATATGAAAAGGAGGAAAAAGGAACAACATTTCTTTCATGTAATCAAAGTGATAATATATAACTAATAACATTTCAAACTGTTGGGTTTTTTGGTTTGTTTTTTTTTTAATAAAACACTTTATTTCCTTCCACTGCATGAACTTTTGCCCTGTTTTATTGTTCCAGGAGGAATACAGTGCCCAAATAGTAGTGCCCTACAGGAAACGCGCAGCTGTAACGAACACTCTTGCACTGTGTATCATTGGCAGACCGGCCCGTGGGGACAGTGCATAGAGGATACGTCTGTCTCTGCTTTCAACTCCTCTGCCAGCTGGAACGGGGAGGCCACCTGTTCCGTGGGGATGCAGACAAGAAAGGTCATCTGTGTGAGAGTCAACGTGGGACAAGTGGGCCCAAAAAAGTAAAGATCTTAAAAAAAAATATTTTCACACTGTAATTATCTTTGGAATTTACTGCTCTATTTTTATATCACCAATGACTGCATGCAAAGACAAAAAGACTCCCATCTTTGTGTTCTCATGAGGGAACAATTAATCCTTTAAAAATACAAAACTGAAGCTACAGAAGGACTATAAAATACCTTTCTCACTATTGAATTTTATGGGTGACATTTACAGTGATGATTTTACTGACAGCTGACTGACTGCTAAATCCAGTTGGCTCCTTACCATCATCAGGTCGAGTAGAGATAAAAGTCTTGAGGCATGTGTGTGGTGTGCAGTGCAGTACCATTTCCAAGATCCTTGTGGCACGTCCAAGCAAGCAGTGCACTATATGGATTAGTGCAGTTCCATGAAAAAATACTGGGTTTGGTCTAAATACAGTACAACCCATGTAAGTGCATCTTCTCAGAAGCAGACTGAGGAGGTCAAGTATAGTACAGCTCTGACAGGGCATTAGTTTGAAACATTAGTTTGAACATTAGTTTGACAACCTTTGTAAGGGTTTTTTTCCCCATATACATGTTTTTCTGAGAGATCCCTTTGGCCCAATGATTTAATTTTGCGGTTTAATATATGACCAGGGTTAAATACAGATTAGCTGCTAGTAAAATGCATTTGATAATATCTTCGTACAGTTTGGCAGTCTGTAAATATATCCTGCTGAGGACAGATTCAAAGCTAGAAGAGCTGATAGCAGAAGTCGTTTAGAAAGTTCACGAGGCAGCTATTCTCGCACTAAATATTTGCACAGTGCCTGCCATTTGTTGCTTTATTCAGCAGTAGACTTATTCCTAATTTACTTTAAATGGAAATATGGGGAATAATGCCAGCACATTCAGTAATCTAAATTGTTGTGTATCCGCATTAAGTTGCTGTCATACCATTGTATCTTTTAGTTGGTACTCATTTTATATTTAAAAAAAACCAAACACTCTAATGATTTATCTTCCTTTTTAAATCTGCTGTTAATGTCTCTGCCTTTGATTTGACCTTAAAGTTTTGGGAGGAGGGCTGTTTTATTGTGCCATAAATGAATCCTGTGAAATGAGAAAAAAATGTCTTGGTTGATCCTTCAAATTGTCACATTAAAATCACTGAGTCATTTTTAAAGAACCAGACATTTAACATGAAAATGTAAATAGGAACCTTGTTTTAAACTCCCCTTAATAAAAAGGATTACTGTGGTATGATACAATCGATATTATTTGCCTTATCTACCTCACAAGTTATAGACTTCAGCATGTATCTCTTCTGTTTAATTTGACCTTGAGTAAGGACTGAAAAAAAATCAATACTTCGCTTTAAGCCACACATACTAAATACAAACAATATAAAAGATAGAAATGGTGTTCTAATTGAACTAATTGCCTTGCCCAAGGATCTGAAGAGGAATTGTAATGTTCAGTACTCCTGAAAGATGAAGTTCTCAGTGAAACAGTGAATATGTATAATTCAGACTTTTTATATGCATATAATTTCTGTTATTCTTTAAGGAAAAAGCCACTATAAAGCAAATATTCAACACTTTTCGGAGGCATTTTGAATTTTAACCTTACAGACAATTTCTGAAAGCGTAGTAAATGTATGTGATTGGTGGCAGATGTTTTTTTTAAAGTGTACTTGACCATGTATATTTTATGAATCACATAGAAACAAGGCACAATTTGACTTAAAAATGTAGAGAGCTTATGGAGAGGTGAAGAAGATTTGTGTTGCTGTAGCTCTAATATTTCATGGTCTTTCACATTGGTATTTTACGGGAGAAAAGAGAAAGGGTGGAGATGTCATTATAAGAGGGCACCAAGAAGTTGGTGCTAGTTCACAGTAATGGATCATACTCTGAGAAGTTTATGTGAATTGGCAGGAAAATGCAGAGACAACCGATGGCAATCATGAACTAACAAGTGTTATTGCTGAAGAACATGTTCCCGTAAAGCTGCAACTCAACTTTTCTTCTCCTTTCCCCCTGCTTCTCCTCCCACACTGACACAGGCGTAGCTCTCCACTGACCAGGGAGACCACGTTTGCTTGGTAGTTCATCGTTAGACTTGCCTGTGCTCCCTTCAGCCTGGCAAGAAAGATGCCTTGCACAAGCCAAGCTTCCCCAGCTGATCCAATTCAAATATAAAACTGGTCTCTCATCTCTGGTCCAAGATGCTCAGCAGCCACAAGAGGCCAAGCTAGACATAGTAACGTTTTTCTGCAGTGAGCCAAAAGCTCTAAAATATAGATGTGATGTTTTTCTTACCACTTTATGTAATCCTTTGACAGTTCACATTCTGTGCACTTTTAGGGCGATAGTAATTTTAAAATTATTTTAAAGATTTGCAGTGCTTCTGCAAGAGTTATTGCATCATTCTGAAAACAAGTATTGCAGCATAAAGAGTTGTTTGTCCTTGAAATGATAGCAACACAGAATGGGGGAAAATTACTTGGGTTAATGAGTCCCATATGTGGCAGTCCAATAACCCCTTTTGTATGCTGATCAAGCCTCTTCCTAAAACAAGGAAGGTTTTCTGTCCTTACTGACAGTCTTTCACAGTCTCATTGATCTGACAGTTTCAAACCCTTTTCTGGTTTCTGTCATAATCATGGCCAACTTATACCTATTTGTTCCTGGGTTAGCAGGGTTATTTAGTTTAAATATGCCTCCTTCCAGAGTTTATGTTTCTGGTAAATTTATGAAGAGCTAAAAATGTATTATGCTAAGCTTAACTAGATGGCTTTTCTTCATAATCATTTGGAAGCTTGAAAATAACACACAAAAGGCAAAATCTGGAATGGTGAGTGAGGAATCATGATTTTTTTTTTTTTTTTTTTTTTTTTTTTAGTTAAATCCCCAGGTGTAGAATGCACCGGGTTTGGCTGGCTTTCACCAGCTACATTTAAATTCTAACAGTTTTTATTTCTGAGCTCAGTCCTGGTGAATTCTGGGCAACTAGCACTCCCCTCATGTGCCTGCAGGCATTCAGTATCTCTTGCGCTTCACAACTTCACTGCAGAATGATTGTTTATTTGATAATACTTCTTTTTCGGGTTTGTTTTTTAGATGCCCTGAGAGCCTCCGACCAGAAACAGTGAGACCATGTCTGCTTCCCTGTAGGAAGGACTGTATTGTGACTCCATTCAGTGACTGGACATTGTGTCCTTCTTCATGTCAAGAAGGTAATTTCATCCATTGTGTATTACTAGACAGACAGTAAAAAAAAAAGGGAGTTAGACTAGCAGTCACTTTTGGTAGAATCCTTATACGCATCTTCTGACAGACGACAATGTAATAGCTGGTAGAGCAGCTGCAAGGAGGACATAGTATTTTCGCTGAATAGAACAGTTATTTCTGTCCATTTTCTATAAGCATGTGTTTGGTTTGGGGTTTTTTTTCACATTTTGCCTACTTTTATGTTGCAAACTCCCATTTGCATTTCCCGCTGATAAAGAGATAACTAGTCACAGAGCAGACACGTAACTCTTAGTGTAAGACCAAAACAGATACTAGCACAATTGTAGAAACTGTATTTGAATTTATCAGGGAGTGTAGTGACAGGACAAGGGGTAATGGGTTTAAGCTGAAGGAGGGTCGATTTAGATTAGATGTTAGAAAGAAATTCCTTACTGTTAGAGTGGTGAGGCACTGGAAGAGGTTGCCCAGAGAGGTTGTGGATGCCCCATCCCTGGAAGTGTTCAAGGCCAGGTTGGATGAGGCTTTGGGCAACGTGGTCTAGTGGAGGGTGTCCCTGCCCATGGCAGGGGGGTTGGAACTAGATGATCTTTAAGGTCCCTTCCAACCCAAACCATTCTACGTTTCTATGAATTGTCAGATTATAAAATGGCCAAATTTGGTCTTTGGAAGTCATCAGAACTTTCTGCTCATCAGAAAACCTGAAGCTCTATATACTCAGAGATAGATAGATAGATAGATAGATAGATATGCATTTGTATATAATTTTGGCTGATTTCTACTACTCCAAGGAAAATTGAAGGAAAGTTAATAAAAATCAGCAGACTTTAAGTTGATGTTAATGGTCTGATTTAAGCATACATTGCAATACTATTTTAGTACAGTTGACAAAGCTCTTAAGAAAGCTCTTAAAAAAAGCGTAGGTTTGAATTTTTATTACATTGAAATTGTACATAAATTTAAAGTGATGACTGGCTTAATATGCCCACATTTATCTGCCTTGTCTCTTTTTTAAGCTTAACAGGAGGTATTTTCCTAATATGTACTATTACAGACAGTCTGTAATACCCCGAGTTCCACAGGGTGCTAATCCCTGTATGGTGGTTACTCACAGCTACGTTATTATCAGAATGTAAGATATTACATCAAGTGTATGCGCTTCAAATGTCACAGTCAATTCTTTATGCTTTATAAAGGACACAAGCATAAAGCTATTTTTGCAGTAATTTCTATTAGTGCTTAGTGCATTCTAACGAACACAAAAAGGGTTGGGAAGATTAAATTTATAGACTTTGAAAAAGAACAGAGAAGACCATTGAATCTGAATCCATGAAATAGTTTTTTATTATTACTGTGTTATTTTACAGTGATATTGATGGTTCTTTCTGAAATATTTTTGTTGGGGCAGATCATCTTCGACAAAAATGCCATCCTCTTCGGTTTTTATTTCTGTGGGTTATAAGAAAGGTCTTGATGCAATGAACATATCTTCATGAATACTGACTCCAAACTAGCACATATGCTGCTAAAACCCAGTATATTTGTGAACCAGTAGAGGTCTTTTGTCTATTTACTGAGTCAAACTCTTTTTATACTACACAAACAATTTTTATTTCATGGGTTTTACCCATTTGTGTCAGCAAGTTGGTCAGCAGCTTTGCTGGGCTGCACGTCTGTCTTGCCCCTTGTGCCAGCTCCTGGCATCTCCTGGAGCTGATTGACTCGGGAGTGGAGGGTTTCCTCTGCGTTGAAAAGCAGCCAGGTGGTGGAGAGCCACCGCCGGGATTCTCCTAACGCTTGCTCCTAATTACAATTGTTTGGCCGTAGTCCAGCACGCTTCTGTGTTCAGACAAGCTGCAGCTGCTGTAATAACCCACCCAAAGCTGATATCAACCCAGTCAGCCAAATGTCTGTGCTGCAGCTCTTTGGGAAAAAAAAAAAAGAAAAAAAAATCCAAGAATTTTACCTAACAATATTAGTGGAGTAGGTATTGCTATGGAATTATATAGATTTGTAGCTTTTCTCTTAATTTTCTGCCTGAAGAACAGATATCTGAAGATAACTGGAATCAAAATTCCTACAGGAACTATTTTCTGTTTATCATTAATAATGAATGACTATAATAATTAAAAACTGTAAACTGTAAATTAATTCCAGAGTGGGAAATAAAACTTCACATTTAAATGTAAAGCATGCTCTTTTGGAATATTTTCTGTGTATCTAGATAGGGTAATGCCAGTCCCAGGTGGGAAATGAGGATATAGGCAGCAGAATTAAAGTTTGGTGTGGAGAGAACAAAGACTGTAAATTAAATTTGTTATATTCCTGGCTGTGGAGATAAGGAAAAGACAAGCAGATTTTTTGACTGAGTCATTTACTGAATGGAAAAATTGTGAAATATAATAATTTCTTTCCATTAATATCTGTTTCTGGTTTTGCATGCAAATGATGAGGACAAATTTACGCTTTGAAACAGTAAAGTGTAGTAGCAAACTGAACTGGTTTAATTTTCGTTCACATGAACTGTGCATTTAGTTCAGCTGTATATTCGTTTGTGCAGTATTGCTACTATTTCTGCTTAGTTCTGCTTCCTGGCCTTTAACTGAGATTAAAGTGTTTTGTCTGTTAGGCTAAATTTTCTGCTTATGGACAAAATAGCACATCACTGTTATAGCTATAGACTCAAATACTTGTTATGTTCAATTTTATTTTTCCCCTAATTACTGTCATCCCTATGTAGTAGCAGAGAAACAAGCTGTTCTGCTCTTTGCAGGAGGTGTCACAGTAAAAAAGCAGTCTCGTCATCGAGTCATCATCCAGCTCCCCGCCAACGGTGGTCGTGAGTGCCCGGACTCCTTGTTTGAGGAAAAGGAATGTGAAGCTTCTCCTGTCTGCTATAGCTACAGGTAGTCTAAATCAACCAGAGACGGCTCAGACATGATTTTTTCAACTTGCACTACCTCAAAAGCTTGTTGAATTCCACTTCTTAAGATAAATAGGTTACATAACTAAATCAAGGTTTCAGAACAGATATGTAGTCTCAGTTGGGCCCATAGCAAATCACTAGTTCATTTTACTCCAGTTCTTTTGCAGGAACATTGCAACTACTAAGAATTACTTTCCAGGATAAATCTTTCTCAGCAACTATTTTGAAATTCTATACTATTAAAACCATCTTCCTTTCTAAATTATCCAAAGCACTGAAATGCAGCCTCATCTGAGTTCTGCTGCCGTGCTTTGTCATCCTTCCATCCCCCGTCAGCCCTGAGATAATCTACGGTTTATGTTGCTAGGGAGTGGTAGATGAGGTGATTTAAATTTCATGACACAAACTAATACTAAAAACATTTTTTTGTATATTTCCTTTAGCATCTTTCTGACCTATACACATGCTGTGACAGATGGACTCACACACTGAGCTTGGCTCATGCCTTAGTTTACGTACTGGCTTGCGGAGGCAAGTTACAATGAAACTTGAGGTGCAAACCATTGAGATAATTTTAAATATGAGAGCAGCCAATGGTTTGAGCTGTGGATGTAGCATTTTCCCCACACACTGAGTAATTCAGAAAACTGTGGATTATTTCAGAGATGTTACAGCCACCAGACTTGCCTGGATTTGTTATGTTTAAGGTGTAGGGTATTCTCCAGCACTAGAAAGGAACTTTGTAAAATTTTTGTAGTAGTTTATATTAATGATAGGATAGAATAATTTAAGCAGCACAATATTGCATTTCTTATCAAAGTTTTTTGCAAGTTCTTTTTGTCTGTGTTTTAGTTTGATATGATCTGGGCCCATATTCATGTTGTGTTGGATCTCTTGATTGGCTCCACATTTGTAAGGTGCTGTCATTCAGCTACTCGAGACCCCAGGTGCTCTGGAATTGCCTGAGGCATGCTCACAGTCACTTAAACCCACTGTCCCAATGCTTTGCTGTAGCTGGGGTCCCTTTTTTGCTTCTGATTTCTCCTTCTGGGATATTATTTGAAGATGACACTTAGCAAAGGAATTTGTTTGTTGCGAAAACTTTACCCTTGTAATCATATAATCTGAAATTTGAGAAAACAAAGCAAAAATCCTAAGACTTTCCTTGCCTGATCTTTGTAACTCCAAGACTTGTTTGTGCTTTCAAGCAAGGCAGAATTTCTCCATTTGTTGTTGTGTTGCAAGGCATGCCTAAGGGAAGGCAAGAAAAGACCTAAGGAAGAGGAAAGAAGGAAAAGAGAAAAAATGCACTAACACCTGTATATGACAGTATTGGGAGTGTCTTTTGGCAGTAAATACTGTGTGAACCAGAAATCAACCCTGGAGTCTTATCTCTGGAGTGTATTTGGGAAACTTCAACACATCTTTGCTTCACTGAGATAAGGGGAAAAAAGAAAGGAAGGAAGGGAAAGGGAGAAAGAGAGGAGGTTTATTAGGGCGTGCTAGTATTTAAAACTCATCCTTATTTAATGGTTCCATGTTGTTTTTATGAGATGTTAGTGTCACTCCTCTAAATCCACTTTTCAAATTTTATTATGTCATCTTGCTGACTGGTAAAATACTCTGAGCATGCCAGATATAAATCCATAGCAAAGGGGTTCTTCTGTTAAATTGGGTATTCAAGTCATATCATTTTATTATTTTCTATGGTATTCTTTTTTGAAATTTCTTTCTCACATCTTGTGTAAGTGTGTGTTAATGCTTTGTATTAATGTATAATCCTATTTTGGTTTGTATTCACTATGTATTTGTTAGGTAGTGTTAATGTGTCTTTGTACTTTGAAATCCTTGAAAATAGATATGGTTTGCTTTCTCTTCCCTCCTCCACCTCCTCCTTCCTTCCCTGTGTTCTTAATGGCCTAATCTTAAAAGGAGCAAAAACGTTAACAGGAAAGAGGGAAAAGTTTACCGTATTGTTACTGTTGTGAATTGGCTGTGACTAGTTAGTAATAATAAGCAATAGAGTACGGTGGCTTCTAATGCTATCTAGCAGTTATGCTGCCTCAGCTTTGATTGCTACAAGTTCAGATGGATTGTTTGAAGTTGATTGCTTCCCCCTTATTTCAGGTGGAAGACCCACAAGTGGCGCCGGTGCCAGCTAGTACCATGGTATGTGCGCCAAGACAGTCCAGGAGCACATGAGACTTGTGGACCTGGGCTACAAGCAAGAGGTTAGACCCTTTGTTTCTGTCATTTATTCCTCAGGAATCTATAGCCGCACTGGTGTGGGAAATGCCTAAAATTTTAGTCATTATAACCTAATATTAATTTTATCTATCTTTATGTGCATCAGCAAAGGAAAATACTGAATCCTAGCATAGTAGGGTGCATCCTAACTGGTATTTGTGAAATGTTTTATTCATAAAATATCAATATTAATTTATTTTTAAGTATAGATACCACATTAGTGACTAAATTGATGTTATTGTTTGCTCAGTTTGTTTCACCACCCTTACCTGATTTAAGTTTTCAGAAGTATTTGTGGAAAGTATGTTTTCAAAAAGAAAAAAAAAAGGGATGGGTGACTTTACATCTTTTTTCGAAAAAGGTTGTGTAAATTCACTTGTGAAAATGTGACATTTTTCATGTGGCAAGGATGTGAAGACATGTTTCTGGGTATATCCATTAGACCGAATATAAGACATTTGCTCCCTGTAAGTGTTTGTTTGAAAATTTAGGATCAGAGAACCCTATAATAATTTTGAGTTGGAAGGATGCTCTGGAGGTCCCTTGGTCCAACCTTCCACCCAGAGCAGGGCCAGGTTCAAAGTTAGATCCCACCCACCCAGACTAGAGCAGGTTGCTCAGGGCCATGTCTCAACTGGAATATCTCCCAGGATGGAGACCCTACAGCCTCTCTGGGCATTTGCTCCAGTGCTTGTTGCGTCTAGCACTGCTTTTTTTTTTTTTTTTTCCTCCAGAATAGCTAAGCCAAAATTTCCCTTGCTGCAATTTGTGTCTGTGGCCCCTTATCCTTCCACTATGTATCACTGAGAACAGTCTGGCTCTTGCTTTTCTATACCCTCAAATTAGGTAGTTGTAGAGGGCAATGAGAGCATGAAAGATGGAGGACTTTGCATTCAGTGTTAAAGTTCAGTGCCAGCCCATTTCTCCAGGCTGTCGATGTCCTCTGAATGGCAGCTCTACCCTCCAGGTAGGTATTGATGGCTTCTCTCAAACTGGCACTGTCCCCAAACTTGCTGAGGATGCTTTCTGTACAGGTTGTTAGAGATGCTAAACAGAATTTGCCCTGGAATTAACCACTCAGGTGCAGCACTCTTAACCAGCTGCTGGTTGGACTTCAAAACCAGTGACCCTTCAAATCCAGTGATTCAGATATTTTTCCGCCATTTCTTTCTGATAACAAATAATTTTAGCATCCCTATCCAGCTTTACTGTCACTTGTCTTCATAGAGAGTTTTGTGGACTTGACAGAACTATGTATGTGTGACTGGTAAATATAGTCAGGAGATGGTTTTTAGGTGCATTAAATAAATTCAGTATGAAAATAATTGCAGTTCCTACTTACTGTGTTACAGTAATTGAATTGTTTTGAACTACTAGTCAACCCTGAATTCCAGGAAGGTTTTTTCTTTTGCTGTTTCTGGTGCAAACTCCTATCCATTAAAACAATAATGGCTCGGCAGATTGTGGAATTCCTGAGCAAGGACACTGCTAACTGCAGAAGTCGCATGTTCTGGTCATTAACTTCCTTGCAGTATTAGAGTAGGTTATGGTATACTAAAAAAAGTCCTAGAGTAAATCTTAAGCTAGTAACTCCTACCAGTTACTCAGAAAGTGTTACAGGAGATCAATTTAGAGCTTACCACAGAATGAAACCAGAAGGTATTGCCTGCTAATACAAAAGACTTCTGGCTTTAATTCTTTCAAAGATCTAGCACTAATGCAGTCTATTTCTAGCAGCTCTGGAAGATACATTCAGATTACACACTGAGAAAATAAGATTTCTGTCTTTGACAGTAGGAGTTCAGATCGTACAAAATGTTGTCTTCTATACTTGCATGGTCATACCTAAATCTCTTGACTTTGCTTCAAAGTCAGTTAATAAAGATAGCTAACTTTATTGCATGCAAATTGTTTTTTATTATTCTTGTATGACATAAGACTTTCCTTTTTTAAAAATGTAATTTCAATCACGTGCAGTACACACACATGCAGAGTAATATGTTATTTTGGAACTATTGGGCATACAGTTTTCAAATCTGGTAAAATAGACTGGCAGAATTTCCCTCTGGTAACACACAGAGTTTGGTCTTGCAAAGGATGATGTATTGAAGCAGTAGTCTTGTTCCTACAAGTAAATATAATGGAAGTAGCTCTCTAGTGTAATGTGGTCAAGTGGTAGGATGAACAATCGTTAATTAAGAACCCTGGGAGCAGCTAAGCCTGAAAAAAGCAGGTGGTTTTGGTAGAATTGTGTAAATGTTTCTGAGATCAACTGTTAGAAAGGGGAGATTTTTATTTGCTCTTGCTTTTTATTAAGTCTATCCAATGTATAAATTTTATTGTAGAACTCACCAAGTTATTTAAGTTGGATAACCAAAGATTATTTGTTCCTCAGTCCAAGTATCTAAATAGGAATCTAAATATTGTCTAGCCTGTTGCAGTGGTGAAAGTTACAGGCATTAAAGACAGAGCTTTTTTTGGCCCAACATTTTTCCCATGATATAAATTATGCAAATTAACATAAAATGTAAGTTTCAAACACAGGTACATTATGCATCATGTCTCAGTGGTTTAATACCTGATAATGTATGGAATATATCTTTTACTTCTGTGCTCAGTAATGTAAATTGGTATTTGGTAGGAGCTAAAGAAACTAGTACAGCTTTTCTTTAGATTGAGAAAAGTAAAATATTTTCTGTTTTCTTGAACACTTTCATAATGAATGTGACTTGGAATTAATAGTTGAATTTTTGCACGAAAGTAACTTTCACTTTGGAAAGCATAATTCTGTAATTCTAGAGATGTATGGTTGAAGTTTTATTTACTTCGCACCTCAGAAAATTGCATTTTGAACATTAATAGTGTGTTTTATTTGTTTTACATGGGTTGTCTCCTACACAGAGCATTAACATATTCTCTTTCCCCTCTTCCATTTAAAATGCTTCCATGAAAATGGCCATGTGTGAATTTTCAGTGGTGCACATTATTTTGTTTGGTCCCTTGCACAAGAGTTGATTGAATGCAAGGTGCTCACTGAAGGGAGGCTGACCTGAAAGCAAGCACCTGGCTGGCTGAGCTCTGCCCGGGACAGTATTAGAAAGATTTCACCAGTTTCTGAAGGAAGACTCCGGAAGAGGGTTTGTCCCCTCTCCCTGCTAATTCATGGCTCCCTCCTGCGGACTTGGCTTGTGAATAAAGTTTCTACAGGCTATGGAAAACTTTGCATAACAGTATGTTACTAAAAGTTCTGCACTATAAATAATTTCTTTGAAGATTATTTTGTGATGTAGATATAGAAAAGACTAAGCTACTACTTTGCAAGCCTTTTTAAGCACCCCAAAATCAGGAAATGCTAAACACTGAAATGTGAAATACATTTGGTATAACATTCTGATACTGCATTTATAATGTAGTACTGGAATAAAGGTATTTTGAACAGATCATTTAACTATTCGTTGGTGATTTCTGTTCAAATGTTTACCATACTGTGAAAATGTAGACATAGCAGCATTTCTTTTTTGATTGAAGAGTTATCTCTCAAATGTCTAATGCTCATGGATGCAGAAATCACACATTCATTCATCTGTTTGCGGTGATTCACTTTTGATGACAAAGTAAAACAATAATCTTATAGAAGTAATCTCAGCCCTGTGGTTTCCTGTGGATTGTCCTTTCATTTTGTATCGATACTCAGTAGAGCAAGTAATTGCATTCTTCTACATGAAAACAGTTCTCAGTTGCTCTTTTTCAGTGCAAAGGGACGTTGCCAATGCTATTACTTTGTCCCATTTCTAACCTGATTGCCTACACACACTGTGACGCGTATGTATCAGCAAATGTGTTAAGTAAGAAAAAATAGGAATGTACACCAGGGAAAAGGCACATCTGACTATGCATTTATTAGTGGTTTATTTTGAACAAAATAGTCTACATTGTTCATGTTTTAGTTACAAAGATAATTAAATCTGAAGGAAAAACTGTTAGAAATCATTAAAAATGACTGGTTAGGTGTCTGATCTTAAGTGTCTATGAGTAACTAGAGCATATGCACACCTTGCTTTATATCACAGCTTTACATTTCCATTCTTTAGCTTTTTTATGACATTGGTCTTCCTTGGCAGAAGAGATACTTGGGTGAATCATAAAGTTTAGAATTGTGATTCATTGTTAAAGACAGCTCTGTTTCTAGCTGTCTTGTATAATGAAGGTTTTGTTACAAATCATGTCAGTTTAAATGAACATGCCACAAAATCAGAACGTGGGTCAATGCAGAGGAAAGAGAATAAAAGGGTTTGGTGTTTTTTTGTTTTAAGAACAGACGTATTTTTTAGAATTTTTTAAAGAAAACAGTTCATTAATTATTCTTGAAAATGACGGACAGGTATTTATATTTAAATCTAAGTATAGTAACATAGCATTTAATACCCGAGCAGCAAATTCATTGCTGTAGTCATGAACCTTAGTTGAACAAGACAGATAGTCTTGACAATTGTGTTGAATTTCTGTGATGAATGAAAATTTGCAATCATATCACTGGTAAAATGCCTTTTAACAGTGGATAAGCAGGGCAGGAATGTATTATAGAATTGCAGTAACTTAAGACTTCCAACTGTCTCTTGTTCAAAACCCTCAAGAGAGGATATTATGAGTGCATCAGCAAGGAGTTGAAACTTCCTATCCAGCAGGATCAGGAAATGTAGAGAAAAGCCGTATTTTACTGCAACAGCATTTATGTTGTGTTTATTTTCATAAGCTGTTTCTCAGTTAAGAAGAGTAAATTGACCAGATGTCTTGATGAGTCACCTGAAACCCAGGAGGGAGAGACACGGAGTATTGGCAAATACAAAATACCAAAAAAATACAAAAACTAGAACAAGAGAGTAAATGCTTCATAAAGACAGGCTGCTAGTATTTGATGGGGATGTGCACTATAAAACTCACTGTGAGGAGAACCTGCTCCAGCTAGGGCGAGCTGAGAGATACTACTTTGTATTCTTAAGGCTGACATTTATTAGGCACATAGATAACTCCAAAGTAGTGGTCTGGTTAGTGAGACAGATTAATGTATGAAGTTTGAAATGGTGAACAACTTAGGCAAGTATGTGTTATGTTATGCTCATATCTTAAAAAAAAAATCTGTGTCAGTAAACCTTGGTTCCAGTGACTTCTGATGGAACTTAAAAGTTCAAATCCCTTTTGAATTGTATAGGAAAGCCTAGGAAACTTACTTACTAAAAAGGCTTGTTTTGCCGGTAGCTTCTGCAGATTTAAGTAGGGCTTGTTGGATTGCATCCCAATGCTAGTGAACAGGACATGTAGCAGATGAGAAACTCGAGTGCCTGAACTGCAATAGCCTAATCACATCATGATGTATATGGATGGATGCACATGGTAAGGGCTATCCCAGTGACCGAAAAGAGATTTGCAAAAGCATGCAGAGCCTGCAGTCCTTGCCACCATAAATCTTACTCAGAGTTTTGTAGGAGGAATGGGATGAAAATTGTGAAATCTGTCAGCATATTCTGTAATAACAAGAGGAAGGTTATTTGTAAAATTTAAGCAGAAGCTTAAGTAACCTGGCTGTCAGAGAAAATATCTGAATAGCTGTCCTTAATGTCGCTGGGAATTGGCCATTATTGAGCCGATCCCGAGCTCTCGCTATTCTTCATTCTCAGGGCGTATGTAGAGTTATTTGAAAGACAGTTGAGCGGAGGAATTGGAGGAAGCTTCCCAGGACAGCCATGAGCACATGAGGAGGCCTTGCGGGCTTGTTTGAGAAGCTTGGAGGCAGAACTGTGGTCAAAAGCCCTTTCCTCTCGCTGTGGCTGTGCAGGGAGGGACAACAGCCTCCCTCTCTGGGCATCGCTTATGGGGGCTTGTGGGCATTTCATGCCCTCATTGAAAGCACAAGAAAGGAGATAAAATCATGAAGGAGTGCTCCTCCTTCATGGAGCTGTAAACTACTATTTTAATGTCATCAAGACTTAACAGATGAGAGTACCCTATTGCCTGGTTGGTATTTTAGTCACTGCAAAGGACAACCAGCAGGTTCAGGTTTTGTACTGAAGTAAGAATTTGGACAACTGTGGTCAAGAGCAGTATTTAAATGAGAAATTAATTTTTTATTGACAAAACAAGACCCAAAATCTCCAGGCAACTTTATTTGGCAGCAATACGTTGTTACTCTCTGGCGTGTAAAGAACGCTCAGGCTTGTATTTTCACAATGTTATTGGCACATGCTCCTGATTAAGATACTTTGTGATAGAAACATTTCATCATGCAGTGTCTAGTCCGCCGTGTCCCACAGAAAAAGAAATAAACATAGATGAAATCATAGCCTAGGCAGCATTGATAGTAGGTGTAAGAAAAGTTAGTGTGCTGAAATAATTCTTGCCTTTGTAGAAATGAAAGATAATATTTTTGTTGTTAAAAATACTTAACAATATAAAAATGGTATCACAAGCATTTTGTAAAACAGAGGACATAGCAAATGTTCATTCATAAAATACTTTAAATTTTAGGTGTAGGGGTCACTGAATCGCACATTGCAGTGAAATCTTAGTGAAGTATACTGATGATGGTAACACTGGCACGGTTTTTACATAAACCCACACATAACAAGACTTCTTAAAACACAGTCTTAGTGTTTCGTTATGCTAACAACAAATATATTAGCCTATAGTCCTCTGTGGCTTGGTGGAAACAATGCTATCAGATAAAGTTTTAATTACATCAAAGTCCCTTGTCTAGAAAATTTAGACTGCCGTTTATTTCACACCTTTCTTCTGGGAGATAGTAATTGTTAAATACCAATACAATTTTGTAAGTGAATGGTTTCCATGTTAAATTTGATTTTTCTGTTAGCTGTACTCCTGTTTTATGTTTTCAATTAACAATTACTTGGGCCTAATTCAGTAATAGAAGAACCATGCTCTTTCCACTTACTACTAATGTCTGTAATAAATATAACGTGGTTCTATAGGCAAAATAATTAGTCTAGCAGTGCATGGCTTTATAGTAGTTGAAGACACTTCTCTGTATAGTGAGTTAATCATCAATCTCAGTGACTTTTACAGAATATAATTAAAGAACCATGGGCTTGATCAGAGAGGCAGGGGATGACTTTGTCCAAATTAGGTTGTGAGTGGAAAAAGTAACTCCACTAACAATAAGATCATTTCAGATATCAGGAAAGACATTTACCTGGCCAAAATAATGTATTAATGGCATATATACAGTTGTCAAAATCCCTGCTTTAAGTAATGGAAAAATACCCACTCTTCAACAGTCACAAGGAGTATAAACCCTTCAAAATGATACTTGAATCTGTAGAATAACATTAGGAAAATGGAATGTAGAGTGAATCATCCAAGTCTTGCCAACTAGAAATAACATGAATAGTTATGGACAGGCACTGTGAAAATTAAGATTCAGGAACTGATTTAGTATGCCAAGCTGTCCTCTAATTTGTGTTGTTATTAAGGTGAAATATTTAGGTCTCAGGAATGAAGAGTTTTCCTGCTTTGATTGCTACAGTACAATTGACAGTTAATCTGGAAAAAACCCTAAAGTGTTAATCCTCAGGGGAGCTTCTCACCTGGGTCTGCTTGATGTAAATTAGACACACTAATATGAGTCTGAAAAAATTTATGACAGAGTGGATATCTGCCCACAGAGTAATGTTTAATAACCAAGAAAGATGAGGGAATGAATATTGGCTTTAGAAAAACTGAGTTTATCTAGAAAGAAAGAATGTTCTTCAATGGACAATGTTTATGGCTTATCAAAGGACTAGGTGGAGAGGCAGTATCTAAAATGGGTATTAAACTTTTGAAGAAGGTTATTAAAAGTTAGTGGGTTAATCTGTGGACTGTCTTTTAGCCCTTGCCTAGATATAGTTTTCATTGCTAAAAATGATGGCCTATATCTCCCTGAGAACACAGTGAAGATAATGCCATTAGTTTTGCTGATGCATGCACATGCCAAGGTCAAACTCAAGACAGAGGATTTAGATTTGACCTCTGAATTTCCACATGGCAGAACTAGTCTTGTTTTTACCTCAGGGAAACCAATATGTGTTATTAGCAGAGAAGAGTTTCTTGCAAGAATCCAAAACCATAACCTAGGCTCGTATTGGAAGACAATGATTTGACTTTTGATTTTCCAAAATATTTGTCTAATTTTAGAAATCCCATAGTAGGTACAGTTAACACATCTTTAAAATAGTTGTTGTATGGCTTTTCAATTTTTAGATATTTGGTTTTGCTCATTGAATCACTGTAATTATATCTGAAGAAAAATGTGTTTCTTCATGTAAACTACACCAATAATAATAGGATTTGACAGAATAATTGTATTAGACAATGTACAGCTGGTCTGTCCCCCAATAAGCACAACTTAATGCAGTACTGAGCCTATTACAAACAGTGCTGGCAGCCCTGCTCCAAAGGGCAGTCAAGGATCAGGGAAGTTGTTTGCTTAGCATTTCTGGAAAAACAAACCTCCCTCCCTTTCACAGTGTTTTACCACAGACATGTGGCAAAAACAATTCACCTGGGACCTTTGGATATGTTTTAGTAGGCACACAGGCTTGAAATGGACCATGTGGGTCATAAAGTTCAGCTTCCTACAGTCATCATGAGGTAGAAATTTAGTTTAGAACTGTCAGATGAAAAAGCTTTTTTTTAGAAATCATAGGTCACTAAACCTTTACAATTACCTTACAAAAATCTAAAAGAAAAAAACAAACCAGCTTTCCAAGTTTCCTCACATATTCTTCCTTCTTCCTCCAGGAGGAAGTAGTCACTCACAGCTAGTTTTCTGTTTTATTTTGAAACTTTGCATTCAAACCCCATTTTTCTCCAACAGTTGAACATGATTATGCCATAATAGTTTGGTTGGTAAAATTTACATATTTTTTTTTTCAATTCACATACCAATAAAACAATTATTGTCAGTACAATTGAAGTACTGTGCTTAAATTATGGAGTGGAGTGTAACATAAAACATGATATTCCCTCATAGGTATACAGAATGATATATTGTGTTCGGATGCAATGTTACTGTGACAATTGGTGACCCAAATTACTTTCACAGTCATTATGAGATACTGCATATACTGTGTGCTGTCAGGTGCCAAGAAGCATAAATATGATTCTATTGTGTAAACAAGCAACTAGAAATTTCCAATCTTGTTACTGTGTAATAAGTTTTATGTTGTTTTAGGCAAGGAAATAAAATGAGATTTACTGAGGTTTAGGTTAGAATAATAGGTAAGCAATCATGTTAAAAAAAAAAAATTATCCATGAGGAATAATAATAGAGCATTGTGAAAGACTATATTAATGAAACAGCCCTATTCTTTGTAAATTGTTATGTTCCAACTTCTTCCTTTTCTGCCACCTGAAGTTTTCTTAAGAAAACTTTTTTTTTTTCCTTATAAGCAAGAAGCTTTTATTCAGGATATGTCTATCTTGTTATAAACTGTTGTACCCCTGTTGAGTGATACTCCATCCCTAGCAAACATGCTTTGTCCTTCAACCCTTTTTCAAGACTGAAATTTGCTGAGGAACATCAGCAGTACTGTTTTGGGTAGTTAAGTGGTATCCAGAACTCAAATATGTTTCTAAATTTTATGTCTGTCCCTTTGTCTAAAATATATGCTGCTGATACAACTTTGTAGCTTATAGAAAGTTCAGCTACTTAAAATGGCATTGCAGGTTTTTTTTAATGTCTGAGTTATAGGCTATATCTGTAGGGATAATGATAATGTGAAAAGTGGTATAACAGGTGTGGATAACATGATGCAACCTTTATAATATTTACAGTCTTACAGTCTGTAAGACTTTTTTTTTTTCCTAATAATTCCTGACAAATAGAAATTTAAATGGAATATCAAAAAAGTCAGAAATGTCAAATGTATTAATTCAAGATATAACTGATTGCAAATATTAGGTTGTTGTATAACTATTCTGGGCTTTCCATGTGATTTTGTGGTAGAATATTGTAGACTTACGAAGTTGAATAGAGACATTCATGAAAAAACTGCTGAATTAAATGCCATCTCTTTTTGCTTCCAGCAATTACTTGTCGCAGACAAGACGGAGGACAGGCTGACATCAGTGAGTGCCTTAAATACTCTGGCCCATTACCATCCTTAACACAGACATGCCAGATTCCCTGCCAAGATGACTGTCAGTTTACCAACTGGTCAAAGTTTTCTTCCTGTAATGGGGACTGTGGAGGAGTCAGGACAAGAAAACGCACTCTTGTCGGTAAGAGTAACAAGAGAAATAATACATCTTTTATCAGTTATTGCTACTGTTTTGATTAAAACCTGTTGTTCTGAGGTTCCCCTATGACAAGCAAGCAGTGTTTGTCATCGTGGCAGAAAGCAGACCCGATGTCACTGTCATGCTCTATATACTGTTGGAACAAAAAAAATAACCCCTCAGGAGAACAAACTCCTGCCATATGTGTCACATTCTTGATCATGGGGAAGTGGCTAGAGAGAAGATGCGAGAACAGAGGCAGCCAGGGTTTCTTCTGAATGGAGTGCACGCAGTAAACTGCAAAGCAAACCATTTCTTTTTTTGGCAGGCAAGGCAGCATTGGCTGTAGTTCCAGCAAGGTGAAAAATTTAAAGCACCATAATTAACCAACAATCTGATCCAATCCAAGGAAATAAAATAAAAAAATCTTTACCTGCATTTGTGTTGAACCCTGTGTTACCTTTTCATCAAAAGGGGCACAATGGTTTGCTATTTAAAAGGTTTTCATATCATGCTTATTCTGAATCCTGATTCTGCAACCTGCTTCTGTGCACAAAGAGGTCAGGAAAGTTGCTGGCTTACGGTTTATCGTTTGTACTGAATTATGTCTTTGAGATTATCTATTTGCGCTAAGCATTTAACAAATATAAGAGACACACCTTTGTGGTTACACTCTCAAGCACTTTCTCTGAGTTATAGCTTCAAATAGAAAAATACTTTTTTCACAAGTGTGGTGGGTTGACCCTGGCTGGAGGCCAGGTGCCCACCAGAGCCGCTCTATCACTCCCCTCATTCACCAAACAGGGGAGAAAAGGCATAACGAAATGCTTGTGGGTCGAGATAAGGGCAGGGAGAGATCACTCACTAATTATTGTCACGAGCAAAACAGACTGAACTTAGAGAGGGAATTCATCTAATTTATTACCAAGCAAAACAGAGTAGAGGAATGAGAAATAAAATCAACTCTTAAAACACTTCCCCCCACCCATCCCATCTTCCCGGGCTCAACTTCACTCCCGGCTTCAACCTCTGCCCCCCTCAGCAGCACAGGGGGACAGGGAATGGGGGTTACGGTCAGTTCATCACATGTTGTTTCTGCCGCTTCTTCATCCTCGGGGGAGGACTCCTCTCATCGTTCCCCTGCTCCAGCATGGAGTCCCTCTCACAGGGTGCAGACCTTCAGGAGCAAACTGCTCCAGTGTGGGTCCCCCACAGGGTCACAAGTCCTGCCAGCAAACCTGCTCTGGTGTGGGCTCCCCTCTTCACGGGTCCACCAGTCCAGCCAGGAGCTTGCTCCAGCGTGGGCTTCCCACGGGCCACAGCCTCCTTCAGGTGCCTCCACCTGCTCCGGCGTGGGGTCCTCCACGGGCTGCAGGTGGAATCTCTACACCTCCTCATCCTTCCTCCATGGGCTGCAGGGGGACAGCCTGCTTCACCATGGCCTTCACCACGGGCTGCAGGGGGATCTCTGCTCCGGCGCCTGGAGCACCTCCTGCCCCTCCTTCTGCACTGACCTTGGTGTCTGCAGAGTTTCTTACATCTTCTCACTCCTCTCTCCGGCTGCAAAAGCTCTCTCTAACTTGTTTTTTTTTCCCTTCTTAAATATGTTATCACAGAGGCGCTGATTGGCTTGGCCTTGGCCAGCGGCGGGCCCGTCTTAGAGCCGGCTGGCATTGGCTCTGTCAGACACAGGGGGAGCTTCTAGCAGCTTCTCACAGAAGCCACCCCTATAGCCCCCCCCCGCTACCAAAACCTTGCCACATAAACCCAACACAACAAGCGCTTTTTTTTTTTTCCCCCCTCCTTAAACTTCATTTGACTGACAGTTTTCAGGCAGATACTGGACAATTTAGTGAATGTCAAAAAGGATATAACTCACAAACACTAGCTGATTCGTTTAATGGTGTAGGTAGTGTGAGGCACTCAGAGATGTCCAGAAGAACTTTGCTTTCTTCTGGGGAAGGAAAACTCTTCTCTTCACATCACTCTCAAATCACTTTCAGTCCCAAACAAGGTTAAACAATTTTAATTTTACTAAGACACAAAAATAGATTTGGAAAACTGCTAATGAAACCCAGAGTGGCTGCAGACCCTGTTAATGATTTGCATTTTCTTGGTTTATGTGCATTTTCTCAGCTAAGAGTTTAGGTCTGCAATTTGTTTTAATTCCTCAGCAACCATGATTCTGTGCACAAGCTGTATCTTGCCAGCATTGTCTAATCAGATTGAATTCTCACCAGATCGAATTGGGTCTGTTTTCTTTGTTTTTATTTTTGGGTTTGTTTTTTTGTTTCACACTGATCTGTAATTGAGAAAGAAATTCTTGTTCAAATTCCCCCGGAGCTTCCAATAGAAAACCTTTTAATAGAAAATCTAGTGCAAGTGGATTTTTTTTTTTTTTAAAATTGATGACAGACCAATCAATAATCATCTCTCCTTAACAAGTTCAGGTGTAAACCCACTCACATTCCTTTCCTTTTACTACTTCTGGTCTTGGCTACACCAGGACTTCCATCTCAGATGGTGTTTTGGTGCATTAGAATTACTATGGCAGCTGAGTACTTTTCAGCCTTAAGCTTTGGTTTACGTCTTTTGAACTTCTTAGCTGGAGTTTTGTAATGTCAGATTTATGATTAAGCCAGTCCTTTCCCTGGCTGAATGTTTGCCCTCCAAGTTCTTTGTCTTCTCTGTTCTTCCATTGCCTTCGTCCAGCAGCTCAGATCACCGCATGAGGCAATATGTTGCTTAATTTTCTGCCTTATTTCTTGACATAACTAAAAATGCTCTTTTGTGGGAGTTTTTCCTCTTCATTAGGCAGAGTCTTTTTCTGTCTTGTGATTCTGTTACTTTGTGTCCCTTGAAAACTCTTGAATTTTTAGTTAACAGAAAAAAAAAATTTCCAGTGATGTCCAACCCTTTGCCGCAAACTTTTCCTTGTTCCATGTGACGGACACCCTTCTGCTTTGAAACATTTTTTTCTTCAACTTCTTTTTAATCTGCTCTTTTATTTTTTCAGCATGAAATGAAGAGGGAAACAACCATGCTCTGCTTCTAAATTATAACTGAAATCTCAAGAGTGAGACTTGGCCTCTGTCACAGCACTATTTGCCAATTAGTCTGTATTGTCTGTGGCGGAGGAAAGGTACCTAAGGGGGGTGCACATTAGCAGCCTCAGAAAGAATGTGATAGGATCCAAACCCTACCCCCGCTCCATCCCCCTGTAAATCAGAAAAACCATGGACGGTGAATAATTCATGATCTTCAAGAAGGCTCACTGTGACTGTTTTATAACTCCAGTGAACTTTATGCCGTTTGCTTCCACAAGGGGGAAAAAGCCCTGACTAACAATTTTTTTTTATTTTAAAAACAAAACAAGAAAGAACAGATTCTCTTCCCATGCTATTACCACTTTAGAGATACTTTCCTGTCCTGAGTCAAGTTACCCCTTCAAACCTGCTAAGACTGACGTGTGCTGTGATGTATTCTCTGTGTCAATGTGCTACCCATGCTAATATGTAGAGCCGACTTGGCTTAATTCATAATTATTTATGGTGAAAATGAGGATGTGAAGTGTATTTTTAGTATGAAGTTATCTTGTCAAAAGAAAGATAAATTTTTCTTCTGGTACCTTCTTTCTATTCTGAATGAAAGCAGTAGTAAATACAAGCACTGAGGGTGCTGCAAAGTTGTCTCCAGCATTGTTTTGAATAGCAAGGAAAATACTACAGAATATTAATTTACAGTAATACCTAAGCAACAAGCATTTTTAAAACTACTTTTGCAAAGATTTCTACATTAATACATATAAACTGTCTAGTATGGAGAGCAAAACTGAGCAAACTTTACCAAAGAGACAATTAAAAATAGATTTAATGGGAAGCAGAAGGTGAGTGGATGGCTATGCTCCAGTTGGGGAAGGATTTGAAAAGAAACAAATTCACAGGAGAAGCTTATTCTCTTAGAGAGGAAGAATGGTAATTATTAACAAATGTACAATAACAGGTGATGAAATTAAAAGATTTTGCCATTTTGAAAGAAGATACTACTGTAGCAAAGATGCATGTTACTTCCTTCTGCCGTTTCCTTCAACTTGAGAAAGTTTTATCCAGAGACAATTTTTTTTTTAGTTGGACTGCACACTGATGATGAAATAGGTGAAAAAGGGTATATTTGTTTAATAGCTAACTTTTTCAAAGTGTACTTCCCAAGCAATTTTATCCAAAGCAAATAAAATATATGGCTTTATCCTAAAAGATGTTGCCTTTGTGCCAATTGTAGGCATCCATTACTTTATAAATTAAAGTGATTAACCTAAATGAATAAAGATTAATGTAACTAGTTCTAGGCATATGTATTTGATTGCAAGCACTTGTTACACAAGTCTAAATGAATTTTTTTGGGGAGATGTGAACTGATACAAGCTTTCTAAAATAATTATTCCTTCTTTCTAGGAAAAAGTAAGAAAAGGGATAAATGCAAAAATTCTCAGTTGTACCCTCTGATTGAGAATCAGTTTTGTCCGTGTGACAAGTACAGTGCTCAGCCTGTGGGAAATTGGTCAGACTGTATTTTACCAGAGGGAAAGCTGGAAGTATTGCTGGGAATGAAGGTACAAGGAGACATTAAAGAATGTGGACAAGGCTATCGTTACCAGGCCATGGCATGCTATGACCAAAACAATCGACTTGTGGAAACATCACGATGCAACAGTCACGGTATTTAGAAACCTCTTTTCTTTCATCTATTTACTTATCTGTTTTATTTCATTTAACATAATATGTGTACAGGTAGAATAGCAGATTAATATTTATTGCTTAGGCTTAATTTTATCCCAAGATACCTTCAAACCGAGCACACATTTTTGCTGACTCGCAAAATAGTAAACTTAATTTTTACTGATTACTACAGTGCGATATTCGAAAGTAAAACAATGATAACTTACTAACTAGGTATTTTAATAGATAAAAGTAAAATCTTGGTTTTCCTCATAACTGTACCTGTAAATTTGAGAATAAAGCCATTTAGAAAGGTCAAATCCTCCAAAAATAACCATGGACCACATAGGAATATTTTGGAAAAGCTGAAATTATTTCCACGGATTCTTTAGATAGCTTTAATCTCCTTAAATAGCCTTATCTCTACCATTTGCTCTTCAGCACCTTAACAGGCATGCATTGACCTAAGTTCAACAACACACAACACTTTCTCTGCGTAATTCTGTCATTTGTAAAACTAGAATGTTTAAAGATTTTATATTCTTTGTATTCATGTTGCTCCTGGAGGGAACAGAGTTCCTTCCTAAAGTGGATGCATCTGTACTGTTAGGATCAAAACTGGTACTTTCTGATTTTCAGTGAGCCAGAAATGTGCTAATTTACATCACTGGAGTTTTTGTGTTCATTTTTTTTCCTGCTTGCAGTGCAAAATTTTATCTGAGCTGTTGATAAGAAAAGCTGCATGTCAGTCTCAATGCCATTAAAAGGTCAATGTAAGTTTAATTCGTATATGTATTCTAATTCTATTTACTTGGATAAAGTTAAAATAGCTAATCAAAGAAATGGAATAACTTAAAGGGATTTTAATTAGCATCATTAATTCCTGTTTAGAGCTATGATAAATTAGAAACTGAACGTATCAAGCCAAGCTGTAGCATATCTGTGATTTGATGGAAAAGCGAGCATTCAGCTTAATACCTCAAAGCAAACCTAGAAGATAATTTTGTGAAATATTTTCTCACATGTTTATTTTTATTCAAAATCATCTTTTGCTGTAGTTAACTCATACTGAAAGATAAGTTTGCATAAATACATCTGAACGACAAAGTCTAATTCCTAAACTCGCCAGGAAATGCCTCTTTCTACTCTGAGAATGTTCTTTCATTCATTCTTTCAGCATTTTTCCAGGTTTAGCCTACTTTTGCAGATACAAGGGGGCTAGAACAGATGATATGCTGTTCTCAGCTGTTTATTCTGGGTTGAGGTCCACAAAGATTTAATTTTGTTCTTTTGTGTAGGCTAGAGGACATGCTACACTTGCTTAGCCGGACCAGGACCAGTCGCCATCGTAGTAGTACCAAAAGACACAGCTTCCTCTAATGACCAGCAGTTGTGTGAGCACAATCTGCCTGGGCTGGGAAGTTGTCCTGAGGGAATTAGAAAGCTCCTCAGAAAGCTGGTAGGGAATGCTGAGGAAAGAGTCGTGGAACAATCTGAATTGTTCAGAAGACACCATTATAAAATACAGAACTGGAACTTTTTCCTATTTCTTTGTTGATTTTTTTGTTTAACTTTAACTGTATGCGACACTATGCTAGAAAGTAGTATTCTTTCAGCATCAAATCCAGAGTGACCTTTGAAAAGTGGAAAATTATAAAAGAACTTAAGTCCATGGGAAACTAGAGGGACTGATGGCCTACTGCCAGTCAGTTTTTGTTGATTTGAAGAACGGGGACTGACAGGTTTTGTGTCAACAGCCAGGGGAAGATGCATGAGGGAAGAAGCTGTCTGTCCAAGAGTAAATTGTAGGTGTGTACGTAGTAGCTAACATGCTGCTTAAAGTAGCTTGAAAAAGAGGTGGGAACTCTTTCTTTGCATAGAATGAGCATGGATGTAGCTGCTTTCAAGCCCTGGCAGTGCACGTTGAGGTGCAATTCCATTGCAAATATCAGAGAGCTAAAAGAGGAACAAAAAAAAAAAAAAGATATTCTCAACCATCTCTGTTTACCTTGTTATAACTCTTCATTGTAGCAATTTCTAATCTAATGGATTTTATCAGTGAATGTCACCTACACTCACAGTGACCACAATGAATAATAATCCAGGGGAAAAGCCACTAACAGCACATCGTTATTATACCTTCTATACCCAGGGCTACCATTTACATGCTGTTAGCACTAGCAGGTTCCAGAGACAACCTTCCTAAAACACAATATAGCATTGTTTTGTTTTGTTTTTTTCTTTCTACAGTTTCATCCCATTTTTCTCGTGGCAGATTTGAAATCTCTTTTAGCTCACTTTGCAAACTGGAGAAGTTTGCAAGTCATTACTATATTTATTGTAGGTTGGGAAGCCTGAATCCTTTGGGGTGGTTTTGATTTGAATTCTTTCTCTCTAGATCAGTTTATTAAGGTGTGTGGTTCTTTGATTTATTTTTTTTTTCCTCCTCTGTTTCATTACCTGGTTTTGATTGTGAAGCACAAGACATCTGTGTGTTTTTCTCATCAGTTCCATTTGAGGGAGAGAGTACCTTATTCTTATCCATGGTGTTGTGCATGGGCAGATCAAGTTT
>NW_026561365.1:0-74036 GCF_028858705.1 Grus americana | reverse complement strand
TTGTACAGTTATAAATGTGTTTTGACAACAACAAGAATTAATATAGCAATTATTTTCCCTGGAGTAAATAATAAGCATATAATTAGCATCAAAATGAGTATATTATAGCAAACATTGGTGATCTGAGGGAGAACAGCAGAGAAGACATCATTTTATGTTTGGTGCTTGCATTACGAAGTTGGACTGGAACTTCACAAAATTAAATCTCTCAAAATAAACCAAGATAATCCACTCCATTTTTTTAACCATTTGATGTTATAAACTGGTAAAATACTGTATCATCTTATAATCCTTTAGAAAATCTTTCTTGATTTCAGTCACAGTGCCATGCATCCCTTTAAAACTCCTCAGTTCAACAATTATTTTAACATTAAAAAACCCACAAAATGGTGGTTATTTTTCTTTTTAAAAAGAAATTATACTAGGTATATATTTTTTAAATTTTTACAAGATGTTACATTACGTAACAAAACTGTGAATTATAATTTTCAATTTATTTTCTCCTCTCTATACACCTCATTTTTCATTCCAGAATCCCAAAGTACTTTACGAACAGGTACAGCGTAAGATTTATAAACTGTTGTGAGGTTACATTTATATAGCATTTGGAAAAGCAAGGTACATTGGAGAGATTTCAATAACCAGTTGCAATCAAGCTGGGCTGTTTGGGAAAGGAAGCATAACAATAAACATAATTAAAAAAATCACATAATAATATAAAATAAACTAACACAATAAACATAATAAACAAAAATAACATATGGCTATCAGATTCTGTCCCACTGTGAATACTGAGAAATCATACGGTATTAATCCCAAGAGATTCAACCTTGCAAGTCCCCAACCATACTTAGCTGATCAAGTGTTTTGCTATAATAGAAATAAAGCTATCATTCAGAACACTGTCACAAAATCAATTTCTTTTGCTTTGGAAATAAGAGACCCAGTTTGGCTTTGATATTTCCAGAAATACAGCAGCTGGTGGTTATCTCGTTACAATGTCCCATTCTGCTGTCATTATCTCTTATTTAAACTTCAAAAGATCTGAATTCTACTTCATCACTTTTATTTGACTGCCAATATGGAAACCCTAGATTTGTTATTTTTAACACACATTTTAATATTATTACAGCTCTACAGGAAAGAGATGATATAATTGACTTCCCCACCCATCATAGCCAAGCAATATAAACAGCTTCCTAGTTGTAGAAATAGCGATTAAATTAGGTGAAGATTTTTAAACTCACCTGTGTCATCTCTCTAATAGAAGTGATACTGTCCAATGCTTTCATGACTCGGTCATAATTCTTCTTCTGATGTAGCATAAAATAAGCAAATAAATTAAAAGAATATTAGTCTTTGGGTCTACAAAAACCTGACTTCATTGAGTGTGTGTAAAACCAAAGCTAGGATGCATGTTCAGCAAACCAATCCTTTCAAAGATTTCTAACCAATAGCTTCCTTCCACTTCACACATAGACTGTCTCATTCATAGCCCAGGAAAATTCCCTGAAAAAATTTTATCATGGTGGTTTTTCTTTGAATTTCACTGGAATCGTCGACACACTAAAAAAAATTAGCTCAATTTTTTAAACAAATATTTGTAACAAAACACAGGTTCTGACAGTTATTTGGACATCATGCTATTAAGTTAAACAGAATCATAGAATCATAGAATCGTTTTGTTTGGAAAAAACCTTTAAGATCATCAAATCCTACCATCAATCTAGCACTGCCAAGTGCAACCACTAAACCATGTCCTTAAGTGCCACATCTACACATCTTTTAAATACCTCCAGGGATGGTGACTCCACCACTTCCCTGGGCAGCCTGTTCCAATGCTTTGACAACCCTTTCGGTGAAGAATTTTTTCCTGATATCCAATCTAAACCTCTGCTGGCGCAACCTGAAGCCATTTCCTCTTGTCCTGTCACTCGTTACTTGGGAGAAGAGACCAATGCCCACCTGGCTACGACCTCCTTTCAGGTAGCTGTAGAGAGTGATAAGGTCTCCCCTCAGCCTCCCTTTCTCCAGGCTAAACAACCCCAGTTCCCTCAGCTGCTCCTCATACGACTTGTGCTCTAGACCCTTCACCAGCTTCGTTGCCCTTCTCTGGAAATGCTCCAGCACCTCAATGTCTTTCTTGTAGTGAGGGGCCCAAAACTGAACACAGGACTTGAGATGCAGCCGCACTAGCACTGAGTACAGGGGGACCATCACCTCCCTGGTCCTGCTGGCCACACTAGTTCTGACACAAACCAGGATGCTGTTGGCCTTCTTGGCCATCTGGGCACACTGCTGGCTCATCTTCAGCCGACTATTGACTAACAACCCCAGGTCCTTTTCCACCAGGCAGCTTTCCAGCCACTCTTCCCCAAGCCTGCAGCGTTGCATGGGCAACACTCCTGCACAATTTGGTGACGTCTGCAAACTTACTGAGGGTACACTCAATTCGCTCGTCCAGATCATTGATAGAGGTATTAAAGGGAACTGGCCCCAATACTGAGCCCTGAGGAACACCACTTGTAACTAGCTGCCAACTGGATTTAACTGCATTCACCACAATTCTTTGGGCCTGGCCGGTTTTTTACCCAGCAAAGCGTACGCCTGTCCAAGCCATGAGCAGCCAGTTTCTCCAGATGAATGCTGTGCGAAATGTTGTCAAAGGCTTTCCTAAAGTCTAGGTAGACAACATCCACAGCCTTTCCCTCACCCACTAAGCAGGTCAACTTGTCATAGAAGGAGATCAGGTTAGTCAAGCAGTACCTGCCCTTCATAAACCCGTGCTGACTGGGCCTGATCCTCTGGTTATCCTGTACACGCCATGTGATGGCCCTCAAGATGATCTGCTCCATAACCTTCCCTGGCACTGAGGTCCATCTGACACGCCTGTAGTTCCCTGGATCCTCCTTCTGGCCCTTCTTGTAGGTGGATGTCACATTTGCTAACCTCTGGGATGTTGCCAGTTAGCCAGGACTGCTGATCAGTGAAGGAAAGTGGCTTGGTGAGCACTTCTGCCAGCTCCCTCAGTACCCTGGGGTGGATCCAATCCAGCCCCATCGACTTGTGTGTATCTCAGTGGTGTAGCGGGTCACTAACCATTTCTGTCTGGATTATGGGGGCTTCATTCTGCTCCCCATCCCTGTCTTCCAGCTCAGGGGGCTGAGTACCCAGAGAACAACTGGTCTTACTGCTAAAGATTGAGGTAAAGAAGGCATTAAGTACCTCAGCCTTTTCCTTATCCTTTGTCACTACGTTTCCCCCCACATCCAACAAAGGCTGGAGATTCTCCTTAGTCCTCCTTTTGTTGTTAATGTATTTATAAGAACATTTTTTATTGTCTTTAACTGCAGTAGCCAGCTTAAGTTCTAGCTGGGCTTTGGCCCTTCTCATTTTCTCTTTGCATAGCCTAATGACATGGTTGTGGTCCTCCTGAGTTGCCTGCCCCTTCTTCCAAAGGTCATAAACCCTCCTTTTTTTTCCTGAGTTCCAGCCAAAGCTCTCTGTTCAGCCGGGCCAGTCTTCTTCCCTGCTGACTTGGCTTTTGGCACATGGGGACGGCCTGCTCCTGTGTCTTCACGATTTCCTTCTTGAAGAATGCTCAGCCTTCCTGGACTGCTTTGCCCTTCAGGACTGCCTCCCAAGGGACTCGGTCAACGAGGCCCCTAAACAGGCCAAAGTCTGCCCTCTACAAGTCCAAGGTGGCAGTTGCTGACCTCCCTCCTTACTTCTCCAAGACTCGAAAACTCTATCATTTCGTGATTGCTGTGCCCAAGACAGCCTCCAACTACCGCATCACCCACAAGTCCCTCTCTGTTCACAAACAACAGGTCCAGCGGGATGCCTTGCCTTGCTGGCTCCCTCACCAGCTGTGTGAGGAAGTTCTCTCCCACACACTCTAGGAACCTCCTGGACTATTTCCTCTCTGCTGTATTGTGTTTCCAGCAGACGTCTGACAAATTGAAATCCCTCACAAGAACCAGGACTAGCGACTGTGAGACTTCTTCCAGCTGCTTATAGAATACCTGGTCTGCCTCTTCATCCTGGTTGGATGGTCTATAATGGACTCCCACAGTGACAGCTGCCTTATTGGCCTTCCCCTTGACTCTTACCCATAGACACTCAACCTTATCATCCCCATCATTAAGCTCTAAACAATCAAAACACTCCTTAGCATACAGGGCCACCCCACTGCCTCTCCTTCCTTGCCTATCCCTTCTGAAGAGTTTGTAGCCACCCATTGCAGCACTCCACTTGTGTAAGTCATCCCACCATGTTTCTGTGATGGCAACTATATCATAGTTTTCCCCATGCTGCGTGCATTGGTGTAGATACACTTCAGCTGGGCTACTGATTGCGTCACCTTTTTGAGGGGAGAAGTCCTAATTCCTACCTGACCTTCCATGGTTTCTAACCCATCAATTACCCTCGTGTCTTTGCTGTTGCATGGCTCTCCATCTCCTACCTTCACTGAGATGGCAGACTGAAGGACCTCACTATAACAGCATCCCATAAACATTGGTGTGCCGCCCCCAGGCTTATCTCTAGTAAGCCTGCTTTTATCCCTTTCCCTCTTCAACTCTAGTTTAAAGCTCTTTCAATAAGCCCTGCTAACTCCTGTGCAAAGATCCTTTTCCCACTTTGAGACAGGTATACCCCGTCTGTTGCCAGCAGGCCTGGTGTCACGTAGATGGACCCGTGGTCAAAAAACACAAAATCCTGCTGGTAACACCAGGCTCGGAGCCAGTTATTGACCTGCTGGCTCTTCCGGCTTCTCCCCTCATAATTCCATGCAACTGGAGGGATAGAGGAGAATATTACTTGTGCTCCTGATCCCTTAACCAGTTGTGCCAGGGCCCTAAAGCCTCTCTTGATTGCCCTCAGACTTCTTGTTGCAACTTATCACTGCCTATCTGCAAAATCAGCAATGGATAATAATCTGAGAGCTCTACCAAGGCAGAAAGCTTTCTCTTCACATCTGTAACTTTAGCCTCAGGGAGGCAGAAGACTTCCCTAAGAAGTGGGTCTGGTGGACATACTGGGGCTTCTGTTCCCTTCACAAGGGAGTCTCCTATGACAATGACCCATCTTTTTTTCTTGATGGAAGAAATTTTGATGCAGGGCGTAGGCCAACTTAACCAAGTTAGATGAACCATCTTCCTCCTTGTTGTTCGGTTCCACCTGCAGAGCCTCGTACCTGTTATGCAATGGCAGCTGGGAAGGTGGGGCAGTCACAGGGCGGATGTGCCTGCTGCACCAGGCAGAAACTTGTCTCCATTGCTACTAACCCTTAAATCGCTGTGTTCAGCCAGGGAGAGAGAGGATAGGGAATCCTCCATGTCACGTGTCCAGCCTGCCTGTGGGGCCTGTCCCAGGGAAGGTAGGGTGCAGTTCCAGTAGTCTGTGTCTCTCTCACACTCCCTGATACTCCTCAACCTGCTCACCTCCTCCTTGAACTCTGTCACTGAACAGAAGAGTTCCTCTACCTGGCCACACCTACCACAGGTGTGCTCACTACAGCTGGCCGGTAATGGTGTAAGAGCAGGGCACACCCTGCAGCCTGACACCTGGGTGGCAGCATCTTCTCAGTGGAGCTCTGTCTGGGGACCTGCATCAGTCATGGTGGGTGCAGAGCTTAGAGAAGCCACGGCTTTCAGTCAGGTGGATACTACTGTGCCCTGGTAGAGCTGACAGAGCTTCAGCACCCTCCCTGCACAAACTGCCTCACCCTTTCTGATGCACCACACCCTGTTTGCCTGCCCTGTTCAAGGCACTTCTGGTTGTTGGCGCTCCCTAAATGCTTTTTTGTACACGGGGAGGGGGGACTTGGCCACCCTTACTACTGGTCCCACCCAGGTCTTGTCAGCTGCTGTTGTGAGAGCTGCGGGCTCCCAGCAGCTCTCTCGTCTCCCTTGGAGGATCTCCCGGTTCGGGATACCCTGCTGCGCACCGCGCTAGAGCGGATGGTACCAGCACGGGAGCTGCTTCCCTTGGCAACTGAAATAGCAAAGTGACCGAAAGTTAAATAAAATGCTAAATAAATAGGTGTGTGTTTGCTTTGCTAACAGCTCTACAAAACATTAGAGGTCCTTCAGTTGTCCCGCTGCCTCACCCTGATACTCTCCTACCTTCTGCTTGGGAACCGCTACCAGACAGCTCCACCTTTTCTGCATGGAGGAGCTTAACAGTCCATGCTTCACCAGCTCCCCATGTCATGTCACCTTCAGGAGCTTCACTGTTCTCATCTTTGGGTCTTACGAACTTCTGTCCATGAGCTTTCACCTCGCCCATCCTAGCAGGAAGCTGGGAGGAGGAGGTGTGGGCCCTGCCAGCCCAGGGGCTGTCTCCATTCCTCTTCTGGTGTGACCCTCTCTCATATTCCCTCATCTGCTTCAAACTCCCCTTACCCAGCCACCAGACTAGCTGTCTCCTCATCAGCCTTCTTCCAAGCACCTCCTGGCAAGCCCTTCCCACATGCTACAGAACATGCTTGCCCCTTCCTAGGGAAGAACTACTGCTAACTGGCCTTTGCTCAGAAAAAGTGAAATGCATCCCAGTGCAGGACATCCAAAATTCTCATTTATGCCCTGGGGGATGGCTCAAGCAAGATGCTTCATGGCTTCTAGAAGGTGTCCCTGAGAGGTGGTATTTGCATCCAGAGGAGGAAGCAGTGCAAATACAATTCTTTACTTCAAAATTCATTCTTGTACAGAACTTGACTATTATATCAACATTTGATTAAATTACATTTAAGGACATAATAGTTTGCAAAGAGAAAATGAAATGACAGCAATAACCACTTTAGGAATAAGAAGATGGACTGGAAATTCCCCAGTTTACATGGTCTACACCTCCCAAATGCCATTTTTCTCTTTGTGTCCAATGTGTACACTGAGAGAAAGACACTAAGAATATAAAATTTTGCTTGTAGAATTTGTACCCTAAAAGAATTTATTGGCTTCAACGTTAACTTTGAATGCAACTTACAGTTTATATTCAAATACTTTCTCAGAAACAATTAAAAAAGCTACCAAGTTCTGAAAATAGTCACACATTTGTGCTATATTTTGGAGCTGTACCTCTAGAAGAAGGCTTTGCTTTGCAGTCTCATGCATGACTAAACCCAAGCTATGACATAATGACAGATAACTGCTTACCCTGGGATTAAAGGCCAGCATCTGAGGATCATTAGGATCAACTACAGAAGGATATGGCTCAAAAATGACGACTTTCCTAGGTGACTCTAATGCAGACCGACACATGGATACTAACAGATCAACCACCTAGGGATAAAAAAAAATATTTATTCAATATATGTACTTTCATATTGTATCTTCCAATCTGCTTTTTTTAGACATTATAGTAATACCATATTTCATTGTTAACTATATTACCCAAACTGTGTTATCCACAGGACGTAGTTTAGGACTGAAATTTTTGCATTGACCTCAACAGGCTTCGGGTTAAGCCCTGGTACATTATTCCAGGTGCATAAATAGGACCAGTATCTGGTCCTAAATGTATTATCATGTCAAATACATTGCTTGCAGTCCTGCTTTCTCTTGTGCACATGTGCTAACTCCTGGAATAAATTCATTCTCTAGGGAAATGAAGTCGTGCTGGATCTGTACAGTAGGTGCTAGTGAAAAATGCTGAATCAAGAACTAGGAAGAGTTTGTGAATCTGTACCACTGCCTGCTGTTCTCCTGAAGACTGTAATCATAGAAACACAAGTAAACATTGCTTCTGCTAAAGCCAGAACCATGCAGTGATTTAACAGTCATTTGCACCGCTCACACTGGGAGATCCTCTTCCTTCCATCCTGCTGTACAAAATTACAATATGGCTTAGAGTATCTATGATTTCCAAGATTTCACCATAAGATCACGCATGTAATGTGTACGCAGGCATGTATTCACATAGGTGCATGTAGGCATATATATAACTTAGCAACAGATTTCCTTATAATAACTTCAAAATTTGTAATTCAGAGGTTAAAAATAGAATACAACAGTGACAAACCAGAGAGAATGCAGATTTCTGGCAGCTGTGAAACCTAAATCCAGCTTATAATGAAGACCAAAGTTGCTACATAAAAATGTAGCTCCAATTAGCTCATTTTCCCTTGTTTTTTCTGTGCCTTCTGAAAATATTCCTGTGTGAAAACAGACTTTCCCACGAAATAAAGGAAAAGCTGAAATGAGTCGTAGGTAGTAGGCATCCCTCCCACAACTCCACGTGGATCACATCTCATCACACAGTTCCAGCTGTTCTAGAAGTTTTTATATATCTGCCATTGTATCTGATCATTTGGAGAAAAAAAAAAGATGGTCCTTTACAGAAGCAGAATGAAAATAAGAATCATGATGAAAAAGAAAAGGAACTGCGCTGCAGTGAGTCATACTGTTGCCATTCTCCTCCTCTGCTCCTTTAGCATGAATGGACAATGTTCTCCATCAGTTTAAAAATATTCTGTTAGTTCCAGTTACTAAATATCTTACATATATTGAAAAATGAAGTTATTTAAATAATAATCCCTTACTCCATGGTGCCCTGATTACCTTCCCGTATTTAATACCTCTAAGTGTGATGAATGTTTCAAAATAGGGCATCTGTATCAGCATTTGCAAAGGAGACCAGGAATCTGCATACATGGCTGGGTCAGGCAACAGGCCTGCAACTGTGTAAATATATCACCATGAAACTGAGCCTGAGTTCATGCGCCCTGCTTTTCAGAAGCACTTAGCCCCCAGTCACAAAACACTGCTAGGGAAGAGTTGTTTGAGTCCCCAAATATCTTAATACAGTGAGTCAAAGTTGTCTTGCTTTATGATTTGTATGATGAGACTCTGTCTTAAAATTGGCACAGTTGTTCTTAAAACACCATCCTAAAGCCCTCCTTTAAACCAGCTGCTGAATCCTATATTGTTTCTCACCATGATATCTGCATATTGGTCTGATACGGGGGAAAACGTGCATAGATTAGGCTTAGTTAAACCCTGATTTCCCCGAGATCATTGTTTTGAGGTGGTGGTATGCAGAGCAACTTAAACTGGGAGGTAAGTCTAATACAAACACTATAATACAAACTTGTGTATGTATTCCTTGGTAACAGGAAGTGCTGTGGATCTAGTAAATGTCCTGATAGCTGGGCCTGAATGCCTCTTCCTTAACAGTAGGTACTGAAGTATGTAAGTAAGGATTAAAATATTTTCAAGGATTAAAATATTTTCAAGGAGGACAAGACGACACTTACTGATGACAATTCCCTCTTATGACATCATTCACTCAGACAGTGCCTCTCTCTCTCTAGCGACTCTCTACAGGGAGTCTGAACTACCAACAAATCAGGCATTTAATTTTCGGGCATTTTTAACTACGTGACTAAAATAAGGCAAGGTGACTTCAGGCTTGAAAGTTTTAGAAAGTACAATCACTTATTATTAAGGAGGAGCCATCAGAATATTGGGAGTGACAAAGTATAGGTGTATACCTTAGGAAACTAGCTGAAAGCACAGCAGATAAAAATAGGATGTGATTTCTAATAATGGGAACTTATATTTAGGCTCCTTCACTACACAAAATGATTTGGAGGATGATTCTTCTGACAATATGTAGAAATTCACAATGCGAACACCTACCTCTTACTAGTCAGCCCAGGCTTTCTTTGTAATCAATAAAGAAAATAATCACACTATCCTAAACTAATGTCAGAAATAGCTCAGGTGAATCAAACCTTGGAAGTGCTGAATTCTTTCTGCAAACGGGAATGGGAGCTCAACCAGATCAAATGGAGTGAGCTGGGTGCAATGCTATCACTGAAGTGAAACTTAGCAAAATTTAGTCACCTCAGTCCAATGGGACAATCAACAAAACCTCTTGTCTCTTTTAAGCACTATTACAGTTGTAATCACTTCAGTACGCTACAGCAAAGCTCTGTAGATGTAGAGGTACTCTAGAAATCTAGAGCAAGCTCTGCATATGTCTGCAACAGTGATATCTACATAAAACACAGAGTGAGAGCAAACCAGGACCACCCTTCGTGTCAGCTGTACTTAAAAAGAGAAGTGAGAGCTACTTGCTTGTATATCTAAATTGGAGAGATATGGATTTGATGGGTGGGCTGTTTCGTAGATGAGGAATTGTTTGGATGGTTGCATACAGAGGGTAGTGGTCAATGGCTCAAGGTCCAGATGGAGATCAGTGATGAGTGGTGTGCCTCAGGGGTCCATACTGGGACTAGTACTTTTTAATATCCTCATCAATGACATAGCGGAATCAGGTACACCCTCAGCAAATTTGCAGATGAGACCAAGCTGTGTGGTGTGGTCGACACACTGGAGGGAGGGGATGCCATCCTGACGGACCTGGACAAGCTTGAGAAGTGGGCCCACCTGAACCTCAGGAGGTTCAACAAGGCCAAGTGCAAGGTCCTGCACATGGTTCAGGGCAATCCCAAGCACAGCTACAGGCTGGGGGATGAATGGATTGAAAGCAGCCCTGAGGAGAAGGACTTGGGGGTGTTGGTTGGTGAAAAGCTCAACATGACCTGGCAATGTGTGCTTGCAGCCCAGAAAGCCAACCACGTCCTGGGCTGCATAAAAAGAAGTGTGACCAGCAGGTCAAGTGAGGTGATTCTGCCCCTCTACTCCACTCTAGTGAGACCTCACCTGGAGTACTGTGTCCAGCTCTGGGGTCCCCAGTACAAGAAAGACATGGAGCTGTTGGAGTGAGTCCAGAGGAGGGCCATGAAGATGATGAGAGGGCTGGAGCACCTCTCCTATGAAGACAGGCTGAGAGAGTTGGGTTGTTCAGCCTGGAGAAGAGAAGGCTCCAGGGAGACCTTACAGCAGCTTTCCAGTACCTGAAAGGGGCCTACAGGAAAGATGGTGAGGGACTTTTTATCAGGGAGTGTAGTGATAGGACAAGTAATGGGTTTAAACTAAAAGAGGGTAGATTTGGACTAGATATAAGGAAGAATTTTTTTATGATGAGGGTGCTGAAACACTGGAACAGGTTTCCCAGAGAGGTGGTAGATGCCCCATCCCTGGAAACATTCAAGGTCAGGTTGGATGGGGCTCTGAGCAACCTGATCTAGTTGAAGATGTTCCTGCTCATTGCAAGGGGGTTGGACTAGATGACCTTTAAAGGTCCCTTCCAACCCAAACTATTCTATGATTCTATGATTCTAAATGTACATGTCATGTACCATGTAAGTGCGTGAATTAAAAAAAAACCCCTCTAGCTCCCCAGAAACACATAGCTTAGGTCTTCAGAGGACTTCAGGCTGAGGAAGAGGTAGGGCTTCATCAGCATACCTCTTTCCATTCCTTAGAAGCTTACACAGGTATCCCAATGTTTGGTATGCTCTATGTTGCAAATTTAGCCATCTAACAGTCTTCAGACATCAGATGAAGAGCTGATGTTCAGATCCTGCAGTCATATTCTCAAGTGAAGAAGTTGGTGTACACTGCTGCAAGCTTCTTCCTTTGAGGATATGCCCATAGGCAGTATTCAGGCACTTAGCCAAATAGTTTATTTCCAGTGGCTAGACTCACTAATGCTAGTTAAGGTTACCTGAACTGAACGTTTAGTCTTCCAAAAAAACCCTGTTTCTTACTACACAAATGCATAGTGAGTGATAAGTGTCTAGGAAATCTGAGAGGAATGAATGTCCTTTTCTGTAAGATGTGTAAATTTTTAACTTAAGATCTTAAAAGGATCTTATACATAAGATCTGTTAACTTTTGAATTTACTGTCATCTAAGGTTAAATGGTGATTTGGAAACATAGTTTAAAATACTTTAAGCCACATAAAATTATGAAAGAAAACAATTATATGGTTATAACTACATTAATAATTGAACTTAGAGTCAGGAAGCAAGCTTATATTAAATTTCTGGTTCTTGAGAAGAGAGGAAAAAACCTATCTAGCAACATCAGTAAGGACTTTCCCACTGTTATTTAATGATCAAAACAACAGATGCTCAGTGGATAGCTGCATCCCAACAACATGAACAGGAAGTAGCTTATTAATTGCATGAGAGTAGTAATGGCTCATTAGGTGAAAATAAATGGGAATTATCTCCAAATGACAATGACTGCCTTTATTAACAACCCAGGTGATCTAATTGAATACAGCAGAACAAGAAAACAGGGTTACTCTAATTACATTGAAGCAAAACAATGGAAGCACCTCATTAGTACCATTTGAAAAAGCTATGCATAAACCAGTGTATTTACAGCTGTGAGAGTGGACAAATAAATAATACTTACCAAACGGTACTGATATGGGGAATGCAAGTCAAAATAAATACTAAAAGAGACTGAGAAGACTGAGTATACTATGGAAAATCAGACATATAATAAGCATTGGATAATTCTACCTGAGCCCCAGTTGCAATTTCATCAGCAGCTTCATTCATCACTCCTAATGTTTGGAAAGCAAATACACAGAGTTCCCGTTCACAAACTGTGGGCTACACAGAGAAAGAAAGTTAATTATATTTTTGTTCTAGTTTTGGGTTCTTGACTTTATCATGTAATACCTACAACAAAGCCCAAATACAATTAATGTTAATTTTTTTCTTCAAATATTAACTGCAACATTAATTTCAAATTATGAATACATGCCAATTATTGAGGAAGATATATTAGAGAAGCATTTTAATAATCTGAAGAACAAGTGTGAATAACTTGTACGTACTCACAGAGGCTAAACTTCAAAAATCCAAACAGATTACAAAAACAAAATTACAGGCATAGTACCCAAGTGTCCTTAACACTATCGTGTCAGGCTCTGAAAACTTCCTACATAATTAAAAATACTGTAATAGAGAACAAATCCAGAAACTAATGGAGGCACACTCTCTTCATAAATAGAGGTTTATTCTTCACAGCTTGTTATTCTGCTGTTGAGAACACACAAAAAAGTCTGATTTAGAAGACAAATTTCTTGAAGAAGCTACTTTAATTTTAACTAATTAACAATTTATTTGTAAACTTTAAGAAAATGCGTTATATTTTTATAGAAAAAAACACTGTATTTGGGAAGGCTACATGTTATTTAAATAAGATGCTTCCACTCTTTTTTCAGATATCAAAAAATAATTAAAAAAACTTGCTGTTGAACCAGTTTTTTGCCTATTTTTTGATATAATTAATTCACAATACCATCACAATGATCACATAAAAAACTTATTTAAACTTCAAATCGAGCGTTCTGCCTTCATAGAGCAAACAAAGCAGAAACAAAAAGAACAGCTTTAAGTAACAAGAATAGGCATGACTTCATAGACTTCCTAACTGGTTACAACCTTTACAGCAACTCTATGCTTATTTACTGAATGATAATTAGCAGATCAACTTTTTAAAGGCTCAAGTAATGAATTACACAGTGAATTGTTGTGAGCATTCAAAATGAACAAACAGTTGAAAGAAATACAAGAAAGAAATGCAAATTAAAACCTTCCTTAATATTGACCCAAGTAAACATAACTTTTTATTACAGTGTTGAAGATAATAAAAAATATTTTCTGGATACTATTGCTTTGAATCCATATTCATAAATTCTAGTTGAGTGAAACTTAAAATTATCTTGGTAGACACTACTGAACTTTTGTAACTAAAAATTATGAGTCTAGCTACCACAATAATCACTACAGCATTTATAGTGGTACGCTTTGAAGTTCAAGCCAATGTCTCTAGGAAGCACTTGCAGAAATGAAAAAAAGAATTGAGCACACAAAGAAAACATAAGATTTAGCTGAATTCTGTTTCAGGCAACAGCTTTGTCAGTAATAAGCATACTGCTGTATTTGTAGTCACTTGTTTCATAGCCCTTAAAATATGCATTTGCTGGGTTTCAAAGATTCAAGACTTCAATAAACATCTGAAATCTGCTGCATTGACATATTCTCACATCAGCTGCTTCACAAGAGCTATCATCTTTCAAGTCTAATAGAGTGTCACCCATTTGATTTATTTTATCTGCTATGTTACATTGCATTAGGCAGCAGATGAAGCCTAACATGATCCAATTCACTGTGCCATGGCACACTAGACAAAAAGTATTTATTATTTTCCTTATTCTTAGGTTTTCCACATTTGGAAGGTGGTTAAATCTTCTGCTTAGTTGGGGAAGCATGGTGGCACTACCACCTTGACTATCATAATCAACAGTATGCACAGACGCCCTTTGATTCCAGAGCAAGGATTGCTCTGGAACAGCAGAGCAATCTAAGTTTAGCCATGCTTGCCATGAAGAAAAGTGTCAAGAAAATAGCTTTTTGACATTTTGTTTACAACCTCAACAAAGTAAGTTATCCTGAGACTTAAGGACGGCAAAGGGAATACAGGATTTGTCATCTTTGCTCTTTTTTTTTTTTTCCTTTTTCCCCCTGTGTTAAGATCCCAAAAATATCTGTGCATCCAGAAGAGGGAAGTTAGGAAAATGGTCACTGTACTTATATTTGACATTTGAAAGGCCTTTCTTCTCTCAGGTGGACACTGGAGCTAAGCTCTTAAGGCTGGAGAATTGTAGATATGAGGAGAAGCAACACAGCAATATTTGAGCTCTGAAGAGGAACAGAAATTACTGCTAGGGTCTATACAATTCTTTTGATTGTATGTATTTGATGAACCTTTATGCCCACTGAGTATATTGGTTCTGCAGTCTAACGGGGAAAATAACCGAACCCCTGTAGCTATACAGACACTTCAATAGCCTGCCTTCATGTATCCACCCTGATGCCTTCTAACCCAAACTCCAGCCATTTTAAGAGTGCTTCTGGATCCTGTTTCTGAAATTTGTCCCAATTTAACCAAATTAGATGCTTTTAACTTAAATTTCCCACAAATGTTAGTAGAGTGTCCAAGAGATGTTGGTATGGCCATTTCACTGTCCTCTACTCCAGTCATTAGTTAGGTTCAACCGTTTAAACTCCTTTCTTTCCCTACAAAATGAAAAGATTGGCTTACACTTAAGAAGCAAACATTTGGAGGGCTTTTTTTTGTCACATAATGGTGACATCTATTGAGTGTCACATTTCCATATTTTGGGTTTGTCCGCAATTGTGCATGAGAGAACCAATGAAAACATACTAAAACTAAGTTAATAAATCAATTCAAGAAGACAGAGATTAAAGAAAATCACAGGCTTTATGGGAAAAGTGGTATTCAAGGCTGCTCCTACACTGCTGCTAATGTTTTGCATACTGCCAGTGTGTTTCCCTTTATGGTATCCGCTTGTCTCTTCTCTTGTAATAGGATGTGAGCCCTTGGGACAAGAACAGTCTTGTTCTGACCTCGTATCATAAATATGAGAAATGTCCCTAGCCTCAGTAAACAAACAAGAACAACAACACTAACACACTTGTAAAAGCTACGTTGTTCCAATGTCACTTTTGGATACTCTTATTTTGGTTCAAGTACACATACTAGTCAGCAGGCTGAACTTTCTAAGAACTTTTGTGTCCGTACATAAAAGTATAGAAATGTTCTTACTGATGTGGATCCATATCCACAAAGGTACAGAGTATCTAACTTCTACTAGATTACCAGTTTCCATTGTTTTCAAAGGGAATATACATGACAAAATAGGGCTTATATACTTAAGTATATAGTTCTGAACGTGAACCTCATCTTAAGTGCATGCAGAACTTCACGGATTACAACCATCACGCTGAAGGCACGCAGAACTGACTAGCTGGACAACTTTGTTCTCCACTACCTGAAGAGGGCAGCTGTAACTCCTCTTCAACAACAGCAGCTGCTAGTGGTCTCACATATATTTTAGTTTTCACTCAAAAGGAGAAAATTAACATAAAGCCATTGACTTCCACAAAACTATTAGCTAAGTGAAGATCATTGGTGCTGAAAGACTATTTAGAAGGATAATTATTCCAGTGGGGAAAAGCCAGAAGAAAATAAGAGCTGGGCAGTTAACCTGACACTTCAAATGCTTGGAAGCAGAAGGCACTGACAAAAACAGAAAGCATTTTTTAAGCTTTTGAGGTTTTCAGACTTTTCCTTTAGCCACACCCATTATTTGCATGCTCAGTAGCACCCACCCAACTACTGCTGTGATGAAAAAGGGCTTGATCAGAGTTTCTGTCTGTTACAATGCAAGTGTCACTTCTTACAGCAGCGACTGTGAATGGCAGACAGGCAAACCACCTAAGTATTATGTGACATTCTGGTTCCTGTACCCATACACTACTTAAAATATTTTCCAGACATTCTTTCAATTCAAAAAACCTGCAACTTTCATAGCTGATATTGATCTATCTTGCTACATTCTAATGTGTGCTGCATCTGTGCTCAGATGAGCAATGTGCTACCCTTTCCTGTATCCTGAGGGATGTCACACAGATACTAATGAGGCTGCAACATGACTGACACAACTAAAAACTCGTGATCAAAAAGGAGAAGCTCAGGGAAGGATCATAGCCTGACTTACAGCAAATATAACAAATGGTAAAGGTGAAACCATTAGCGACCATCTCACTTCTCCTAATGAAAGCAACAGGCATGGAGATGAAGTGTAACTTCAAACCTCTGTTCTATTTCCTGCTTTCAACCATGGTAGTTGTTAGTTTTTCCACAGGAGGAACGTCTGTCTGTCTCCTCTTTACATTCACCAGAAGGGTGAGGATATAACACAGCAGCAGTAGTATTGAAAATGTGGATAGACAGATACAGACAGAGAGAAAGAAGAGAGAAAGAAGAGAGGAGAGGAGGGAAGGAAGAGAGGAAGGAAGAGAGGAAGAGAGAGGAAGGAAGGAAGAGAGGAAGGAAGAAGGAAGGAAGGAAGGAAGGGAAGGAAGGAAGGAAGGAAGGAAGGAAGGAAGGAAGGAAGGAAGGAAGGAAGGAAAAGGGAAGGAAAAGGGATAGAGAGGAAGAGGGAAAGAAAGGGAAAGAGGGAAAGAGGGAAAGAAAAAGAGTAAAAAAATGTGAAAGAGCAGGTGAGAGAAGGAGGGAGAGATGAAAGGAGTCTGGTAGGTAGAAGTCTCTTTTGCAAGTGAGCTTTACATTTTTTTAAGTTTATTTCAGTTTGTGTATTTTTAGGTATGCCTTAGCTATATTTGTAAGAAAAGGCAAAATAAGATTGGTTGCTAATTCTCTACCACCTGAGTCTGTATTACCTAAGAATCAGTTATATTCAGGCAATAAGAATAACATGATTAATTCTGAAACAGAGTTCAGAGTTGTAGGAAGGGGTCTCTTGTGGCTCTCTCATAGCTTGTACCTGTAAGCCATGCTTTCAGGTAAATTAACAAATGCTGCAAAACCCTCAGTTGTATCTGCAGATCTCACACATGAGGTAAAAGCAGTACCTGGAAGGCAGGCACTCATAAGGCACTTATATACTTTCTACCAGTACTGCTTAAACACTGTATGAAAATTCTTATTCTCCGTAAGAGGACTAGAGCAAAGCACGTTTATGAGTTTAAGACTTTTATGTTTACTAAAGTATAACAGAAGGGTCAATTCAATTCAAAATTGATAAAATAAAAAGTTTTAGGTAATGTGTATCCTAGAAAACAGAATTACAAGGTGATGATTTGAGTACAAACTGTATGATTTCTGTATTTACTTAAATCATTACTGAAATCATGCAGAATTACCCTTAACTGTAACATAAGGTTCATCAAGCTGAAGAGTTTAAGCAATTTTTAATTATTAATGATCAATATCATTTTGAAAGGTAAGTTTAATGCACATCTGCCTATTCTGCCATGGTTTATACTTCTGAGTGAAGCATCCAGCACTAGCTTACAGTGGATTTAAAAACCTATGATTTATTGAAATTAAAATTCAGCTTTGCAGTTTAATAACCTTTATTGATAGGTTTTTGCTTTATACTAAAACATATATTTAAAAATAAACTTATGAAATCAAATATTTATAATATCATGTAGGCCCCTTCCAACTGAAATAGTCTATTCTGTCAATTCTATACTGTAAACTCAATGAAGTCAAGCTACTGTAAGCTTTATATAGGTATACACTGTGCTAAAGAGCAGGAGTAATTTATGTAATACTCTGTCTCACTATAAATCTGTAAGGTAAGCTCTCTGAATAATCTCACAATATTCATTGGATACATGAAACATGCTACTGAAAGATATAGGAGATACCACAGTGGTAAGCAGACACGACCTGTAGAAACATGAGAGTAGACTGAGGCTGTATAAGAAATGTCACTTGCTCTGTTTTGGCCAATTCAGATTTTATTTCCTGCTTTTCATTTTCTTCTGCATTCTTGGACAGCTTATACGCTTTTTTTTCCATATATATATATTTTTACTTCCCAGATATATAAATAGTTGGCAACTCAACAAGCATTATGGAGTGCTAGCTGGGCAAGGTGCACTTTGGTAAGTTCTTGGTGGCAGGAGAAGTTGTACTGCAGCCATTTAACTCTCTCGGTAAAAAAAAAAAAAGTGATTGAAATCCATTCTGTTGAAGTACCTGGTTGTACCTGGAGGGGCATTTTTCATAAAAAAAGATAGAACCTGCCTATATTGTGCAGTAATAATAATAAGTGCCATGGCGTTATTCCACAAGAATCTTGGAATTCCACAAGCATCTTGGCTAAACTCCAGTCTGGCTAAACATCTACACTTTTTTCCATAGTTCAATGATGTTTAGTCTACTTCAAAAACCTCCCACCCCTAAGTGGTGTACTGGTTCTGGAACATCACTGCTACTGTTTTTCAGTGGTGGCTAAGAATCTTATATTCAAAGGACAGAGAAATCCAAGACCTCTTCAAGCCAACAGGAACTCACCGAGGCCAAGATTTCACTCATAATGAATAAATCACAACTGAGAACTTTGGGATGAAAAATATTCTAAAAATGTAAGTTTACTAATATAAGAACAGATAGATTAGAATTACCAGACTCTATTTATTTTTACAGCTAAATACAAACAACAGGTATTTCAAATATTGTTTTACAGTATTTTACCATTCATATTTTATGGGTAAAACTTTAAACAGCAGAGATGTCTGTACCACAGTACAAATTTCAAAGAAACTAGCTTCAATATTTAGTTTTGCTGAGTTTTTTACTATTTCCTGCTTTGTTCTAAAGAGGCCTCAGTCTAAGGTTTCAACACAAGATGGCACTCTAAAGAGACTTCTTGACTGAAAGAAAAGTTATTGATACAGAGAGGGGTTTTTTACCACCATATTAAATATATTCCAAGATTTTTTTTGTCCTGTATAATTGTCTCTCGGGTCTTTAAAAGCCATTCCATGATGCTGTTCTGCCAATGGCTTTAGTATTTGTAAATGAGGAATTCAGGAAGGTATAGACAGTAAGATATTAGCCACACATCTTAAATTACACTATGTAAAAGCTGAATATGATCACAGAATTCTAGAATGATTGAGGTTGGAAGGGTTCACCAGAGTTCATTTGGTGCAACACCCCTGCTCAAGCAGGCTCTCCTGGAGCTAGTTGCCCAGGACTGTGTCCAGATGGCTTTTGAATGTCTCTGGGGATGTGAACTCCACAACTTCTCTGGGCAACCTCCACAGTCACCCTCAGAAAAGGTGAAAAAGGTAGAAAAGTTGTTTCAATGGAATGTCCTGTGTTTCAGTTTGGTCCCATTGCCTTTTGCCCTGTCCATGGGCACCACTGAAAAGAGCCTGGCTCCATCCTTTTTGCACCCTTCCTTCAGGTATTTATAGACAATAAGATCCTGCCTGAGCCTCCTCTTCTCCAGGCTGAACAGTCCCAGCTCTCTCAGCCTTTCCTCCTACATGAGATGCTCCAGTGCTTTATCATCTTAGTGGCCCCTTTGCTGGACTCTGTCCATGGCTCCATTTCCCTCTTGTACTGAGGAGCCCAAAATTTGACACAGTACTCCAGATGTGGCCTCACCAGTGCTGGGTAGAGGGGAGGATCATCTCCCTCCACCTGCTGGCAATTCTATTGTTTAAAACAGCCCAGGATACCATTAACCTTCCTTACCACAAGAGCACATTGCTGGCTAATGTTCAACTTGGTGTCCACTAGGACCCCCAGGCCCTTTTCTGCCAAGCTGCTTTCCAGCTTGGTGGCCTCCATCATATATTGGTGCCTGGGGTTGTTTCTCCCTAGGTGCAAGACTTTGCACTTCTCCTTGCTGAACTGCAAGAGACTCCTGTCACCCCGTTTCTCCAGGCTGTCGAGGTCCCTATGAAAGGCACCCCATCGCTCTGGAGCATCACCCACTTCTCCCAGTTTTGTATCATCTGCAAAGTTGCTGAGGGTACCCTCAGCTCCATAATCCAGGTGATTAATGAAGATACTAAACAGGACTGGACCCAGTATTGACTCCTGGGGTAGGGTACACCACTGGCCTCCAATAAACTTTGTGCCACCGTTCATCACCCTCTGGGCCCCTCCAGTGAGTTTTCAGCCTATCTCACTATCTCCTCATCCAGTCCATGCATCAACAGCTTGTCTGTGAGGACCTGAGGAAAGACAGTGTCAAAGGCCTTACTGAAGTCCAGGTAGACAATATCCACTGCCTTCCCCTTATCTAGCAGACCAATCACTTCATCATAGAAGTTTCTCAAGTTCATCAAGCATGACTTCCCATTGGTGAAGCCATGCTGAGTATTCCTGATGATTTTCTTATCCTTAATGTGCCAGGAAATGGTTTCCAGGCTTAGCTACTCCATCACCTTCGCAGAGATCGAGGTGGAGGTGAACACCCTGTAGTTATCTGGGTCTTCCCCTTCTTGCCCTTCTTGAAAAGAGGAGTGACATTTGCTTTCCTCCAGTCTTTGAATATGATAACACATTATAATATACTTTTATTATACTTCTTTTAATCAGATCCTTAAATATAATAACCACTTTTGTTAATGACTCATGATCTCATTATAGTTAAATGTTTGTAATAAAAGTACATGCTGAATTCCTAAACCAAGATATTTCTCTACTATTATAGCAACAAAACTGTTGCATTATTAAAATGCAACTTAGTCCTTCCCTAGAATATTATTATCAGCTCTGGAGTAACAGGAGGAATTTCATATGGCATTAAAAAAAAAGTTAATAGCCTTCTAATATAGAACCAAATAATGCTGAAGTTTCTTTAGTATATTATCGTATCTGCTTTGGAAAATACATTTTTTAGTTAGACGAACCAACTCATATCATTGAAAACTACCTTTGGAGGTCAATTAGTGCTTTTATTCTCTCATACATGACTTTATCTAAAGTTTTAGAGAAAGCTAAAATTAGCTTTCTCTAAAGCTTTATCAAGCACTGAAACAGGTTGCCCAGACAGGTTGTGGAGTCTCCATCCTTGGAGATTTTCAAAAGCCAGTGAAAGTGGATGAAACAAGCTCCAGTTTCAGGGGCTTTTCACTACAGACACATGCCCCATGGGAGAATATCTCAGTACTTCAGAATGGGCTTTGTGGAAGTCATTAAAATTTCCTAAGTTTACTTCTAATATTTAGTTCAATATAGTAGCCTGACAGAAAGCAGGATAATATATTTAACTACTTTAACAACACATAGGTGAATGATAAACCAACTGTTTAAAATGTCAGAAAAAAAGCATTTCAAATTATGTTCTGAAACAATTCAAATGTAGCCATTAATTATAAACAAATCATAGTCCATGTCTCACTCATCTAAAGAACTCTGTTGAGAACAAATTCAAAGACAGTGACAGGAGGGTAATGATTCAAATGAGCAGACTGTTACTGTTTTCAGTAGGTTTACCAGGTCTGCCTGATCCATCTCTCCTCAGCACACACCTGTGTCTGACCTTGTACTTCCCACTGTTTTTCAAAGCTGAGCAAAGAGCTACTTCAGAAGATACTGATGCCAGATGTGATTCTTTACATGAGATAAGGGAGCTGTTTGGATGTAAAGGCTGCAATCCCAACCCTCACTAATGATTTTAAAGCTGTTTCTTAATCTTTCTGTGAACAGTGCAATATGTAGGATTCAGATCACTGTTAGGAATAACTGCATGAAATAGTATGGTCTATGTTATGCAAGAGGTTAAATAATACTTTATCTTCTTAGGATTCATGTATTCATTGAATTTTCCCTGTGCTTTGAAGAAAGACTGTAAATCATGCCATGCAGTGATTTCAGGGAATTTGCAGTTTTTAGTGGCATTCTATATAAGTATGTATCTCTAAACATCAATTTAGCTTTTATAACTTTGAGTGCACTGTAAATAATCATTAAATCTCACTGTGCTCTCGAAATAAATACTAAAGAAACATGCTATTATGAAAAATAACATTCATCCTTATATGGGAAAGGTGTGAATACCTATAGGAAAGCATTGCCTACTTTACCATTTTTTTAAAAAAGGGGATGGAATGAAGCAATGGACCATGGGCCTTTATAAAAAAGAATGTTACAGCTTCATGATGTGTTATAGTACTTTTCTAAGACTCCTTCTTACATTCCAGAGAACCTTTGTCCTTTCCCTTCACAGTAATAACAGCTGCAGTTCCTTGTGAGAGCATTAGGTTTGTGAGTGTTTTGAAGTTACCCCATCTACATAATGTGTTTTTATCTACATACGCACTTGTGGAGTACACACAGGAACTGTATCTGTAATTCTGGTCTTCTGTATTTCAAGGAGCTTTTGGAGCTCAAAAGAAAACTGGTTGCTCTGAAAGATCCATACTTTGCTCCATAAAGAAATTCCCAAGAGAAATCTAAGAATTTTGTTCTTACTCATCTTCAATAAGTCACTAAGGTAGCATCTTTATCTATCCGCAATAAGTGACTTAGATAGCCTAACAACATCCAAAGATTCCTGTGTGCAACAGGATCCCTGAACCAGGAGGGAACATTTGTATCATTAGATTGGTACTGTGGGCTCTGGAGCAAGACAGGTGTCCCTTGTAAAAGCATAAAGCCAAACATTATGCAATTGTTCTGCAACAGACATATTCCACACAAAGGTATGTCTGCCATGTGGATCTAGTGTTTAAATTAAGCTAAATTAAGCGAGTCCAGAGGAGGGCCATGAAGCTGATCAGAGGGCTGGAGCACCTCTCCTATGAGGCCAGGCTGAGAGAGTTGGGATTGTTCAGCCTGGAGACAAGGCGGCTCCGGGGAGATCTACTTGCGGCCTTCCAGTACCTGAAGGGGCCTACAGGAAAGCTGGAGATGGACTGTTTATCAGGGAGTGTAGTGACAGGACAAGGGGTGATGGGTTTAAGCTGAAGGAGGGTAGATTTAGATTGGATGTTAGGAAGAAATTCTTTACTGTTAGAGTGGTGAGGCACTGGAACAGGTTGCCCAGAGAAGCTGTGGATGCCCCCTCCCTGGAAGTGTTCAAGGCCAGGTTGGATGAGGCTTTGGACTACGTGGTCTAGTGGAGGGTGTCCCTGCCCGCAGCAGGGGGGTTGGAACTAGATGATCTTTGAGGTCCCTTCCAACCCAAACCATTCTATGATTCTATATAAAAAGACACATCTTGTTGTCATCAAATTGCTCTTATGGGAAAGAAGATGTCAAGATTTTAAGAAAGCAAATTAAATTTAAATAGATATTAAAACCAGAACAGCCCCCAGAAAAAGTTATCTAGGAAAAAGAAACACAATACTGAGAAGAAAGCTTGTGCCGAGAGAGACTGATTTAAAGATGCTTTATAACTAAGATAAAATCATAGCCTGTAGAGAAAATGTACAGAAAGGGTAAACTTTATCTCTCAGTTTCACTTGGTGTCTTCAGCTGCCCTGAGGATGAGACAGCTGAATTATGCACATCATTAATAACCAGCACAAAAAAGTACACCCAGGTATGAGAGTTAACAGTATTCAAATAATGTAATTATTGTGTGATGGCAATTGCTGAATTTTTTAAACTGCATTTCAGGACAATTAATTAAACTACACTATAGTTCAGGAAAGTTCTGACATACTGGAGAATTACAGAATCAAATTCCTTACTGGCCGCTTTGCAATTGCATCAAACTCCATTAAATACCAGAAAATCAAGCCTAAATGCATTTTTAAATAACTTCTCAAGCAATAACTTTGCTATGCTTTTATAAATTCATATGCCGCCTTTGTTGTTAGAAAAAAGCTGCAAAAGGTAGAAGGGAAACTCATCATTAAGGGTACACACACCCAGACACAGCCCTGTGTGCATCTATGTGCCTGTGCGCATCTGTGTGGAGGAATTATTCTTTAAAGGAAGAGACTGGTGAGCCATCCAAGGATATTTAGTCTGTGGCATCTCTTGTGACACAATCAAATACAGATAGAGCCTATCTAAGTAATGCCTTTGAGATATGTACATCTTTAGAAAATGGGATCTAGACAGAGAATCTAAAAATAAAAGCAGACTGTAGCAAGGTTCTGATCATTATGAAACCTGGTGAAGTTACTGTGGTATCAAAAGTATGAGCACTCTACAGCTCTTTATGAAGGCCAAGGATACTACATATGGGATCCATTAAGTCACATTAAGGCTAAATTCCATGTAGCCTTGCCTTAGATGAAAGACCCCTGCATTTTGCTTAACAAAGTACTGTATTTCTGAGATCCACTGTTGCAGCAGTATTAAAGTGCTCTTTCAGTTGGGTCATTCTTTATTCTCTTTACACACATTATATATATATATATATATATATGTATGTATGTATGTATGTGTATGCGTGCGTGCAGCTGAAGCATGTAAATAAACTCTACAATTGACTACCGTAGGCTGCCACTGCCACAGTTCTCAGTAGAGTGAAGCATAAAGTTCCTTAAGACCCTTTGGCAAGCTCATAATTTAAACTGAGATCCTTTCTCACCTTCTACAGAACTGAAAACTCATTAATGGGTCTATATTGCTTATTGAGTCATTGAAGCATACACAGAGCATGCTAGATTTCTTCTCGCTACCTCCTTCTCCCTGGGTTATATAAGGACACCTTTTCCTTTTTTGCAAAGCTTGCTAGGTTATGCTGCTTGCAAAGGCACTGATGAATATGTGTTTAGTGGCAAACATGTTTGCACTTTCCTGTTTTGAAGCGCTGAAAAACTCTCAGACAGCTAAAATGACCCCTCTTTAAGCTGCAGACAGAGAAAAGTAATTCTGAGGGATTTTAATATCTAAGGTAGGAAGGCAAGAAGAATTATGGTTTTTTTATTTAGAGCAGATGACTTTCCACTCTGTTTGCTTTTAATAGTTCATCATGTGAACAGGAATAAATGCTGCTGTTTGCTTTGTCCTACAGACAACAGATAAACCCCAATAATTTAAATAATTGTATTATCCAAACTTTACTCACTATCCAAAAATTACTCGCTTTGTCTTATCTCATCCTGTCACAGGTAATATCCATAGCAGTGCATTCAAAGATGAATAACAAGGAATTGATGCCTTTTCTACAGTCTTCTAATCAGAGTTTTGTTGCTGATAGAAGACTGTTTTTAAAAGGTAGATATGGTCTTGAAGATGCAAAAAACCACCTGATAGAATTTTCGAAAGTACAGAGGCTTGACCATGACTTAAAAATGGTGCTAAGTGAATACGTTGATGCTTTTGCAAATTCTATTAGCAGCCTATTTGCATAACCTGCCTGTAGTCAGAATGCCTGGCCGTGGTGCCAGAGTGTCACGAGGGATGACGCTGAGGTGACTTCTGCTACTGTGTAAGCAATAACCTTCATGAATTTAGCTCCATGGAACTATCATAGATGATGTCTGCTTCAATTTATGTGTAGTTGCTTGTCACACTGTAGAGAAATTGGCAGGTGTCAGACCATTCACATACTAGTATTAAACAGGTTTCCATGGCTTTAATTTTTTTAAAGTTATTCAGGTTTCCATAGGATTCAGGACAGGAGAAACAAGAAGGATTCTAAACTGCAAGATCAGTCCTAAAAGTAAGAATTTTATTCTCCTAATATACTCTTTCACAAAGTTGCACTGATCCAGTAGCTCCAGGCAGACTGTGTCTCTCATGACTGATCTTAGTCTTTTTCACCGTATGCATTCACCATCAGCACAAGAGGGTACAACACTCAGCATGGCAAACTCCTGGTTCCTGGTTATACAGGAATGAAAGGAAGGAAGAGCTGCCTAACTGGCTGGACTTTGGGCACACTGAACCACAACAGTGCCCCTGGACTAGGTCTCTGCTAGATCAGACACTTCACAGAGCATCTCCTTCTCCTGCTTTTTTTATCACATCATGGAGGATGGCTCATTCCAGCAGCCGATGAGCAAACAAGGGTCAGAAGAACTTCACAGCCTTGCAGCAGTAACAGCTGTGTATCTGAATACCCTGGTCATGGCTTGATAAGACCTCAAGGACTGAGGTGACCCTAAGTTTTTAAAAGAAGTTTTTTTCCAGAGGAGCAGGAAAGCACTCTAATGCACTTCCTCTATCTTATTCAGTTGTGACTACTGTAGCGCAATAGTGTTCAGTGAAGTACATACCCCCTTTATGTTTCTATGATATTATACAAGCCTGATTTCCATCTCCCTTGCTTGCAATACATTTTTTTCAAATTTACAGCAAAATCTAGTTAATATGCATTACATTTTTGCATCTAAAGGATATTAGGATGAAATGCATCTGAAATAATTCAATAGTTTTATAACAGGTTTGTATGGTCCATTGCTATTTAAGGCATTATAAAATGCATTGTTTATCCCAGCAAGCAATCCACTTACCCTTAGCATAGGACCATTCTGGAACACATGGGGTTCATCACAAACTACACAGTATTCATTCAATACTGGTATCCGCTGCTCGGCAAATTCAATAGTCTGAGAACAATGAAAATGAGAATAACAACATCTGCTTAAAAATAATTAACAGTCAGCTCATGCTCCACAGTGTTTCATAAATGGGTAAGACATGACATCCTACCTGCACAAGAAAGCCACGGTCTCGTACTGGAATGCATTTTGCACCATAATTTTGCTGCAAGGAAAAAGTTGAGGCAGCTTCAGTGTTGGTAGACTAAATATAAGGAAATGGTAAAACATTTGTATTTTTGTGTGCAAACAATCTCTCATTTGCATAAACCAGACATTACAAATAACCAATCCTTTTAGTGAGCGTGGGGTAGATTTTTAGCATTTCTTTTTAGTTCTTAAATCTGATTAGGGTTTGTATCTCAGCATCCCAAAAACTTTAATCTCAAATGGAAACACCAGTGCCTTCATTCCATTCTAATAACCTGGCATTTGGTAACTTCCATTAAATTTTAACTGTGTATTGTCTACCCAAATATGGGCTATCTGTGTAGGCTTGAAAGACTAATGTACCTCTCAGAACATCTGAAAATCTTTTCCTTTTTTGTTTATTAAGATCTCACTTCTGTAAGCACCATGCTAACAGATCTCTGTGCTCAGATCCCACTCAAATTCTTTCTGCCTTTCAACACACAGCAACATAAATTAGAAGGAACTTCTGCTACCCAAGTTAGTAGGCTACAAAATTCCCTCTAGGCTGACATCTATCTCAACCAAACCTAGTTTTGAATAAGAGTCAGATCACCTCCGTTTACAGCTTTTTTTAGTTTTGTTTATAGGCTTATTGCCTTTCATTTCTTTAACTGCTTAATTGGGCAACTTTTCGCTTTTTTCTCCTGGGAAACAATCCTCCTAATTGCATTCATATATGAGATTGAAATACTTTAGCTAAGATCTGAAGACAAGTTAGGGTCCAGATTCATCACTTCCACATTCCACTGACTTCAAATTGCAGTTAGGCACCCAGATGACCCATACATCTGGTGCCTGCATGTAAAATGTGAAATGGACTGTTGATGCCCTTCCACTAACATCATTCAAACTGCACCTGACCATGTATGTGATGATTTTCCCTCAAAGTAAATGCATTCTAATAATAAATTACTGGTAGTTTTTATAGACTGCCAAGCAGGGCTTGCGTTTCATCCATATCAGCTGATAACATCAGTAATGAAACCACTTAGTCAACTCTTCATTATCTTTATTTTTATTTTTTTAATCCCATTATCAAGATCAATGGGACTTTTCCTGTTAACTTCAGGAGAGAAAAGTCTTGCTATGTTAAGACATCCTCTGCTGATTCAGAAAAAAATGCATCTCTAAACAGTGACAAGTAAAATGTCTGTTGGCTCACCTTAAATTAATACTGTTGCACACATTACAGGAACCAACCACACAGCATGTATATAAATGATGTTATGATAGTATATCACTGCTTTTAGATCTGATGAGTATAGCTCACAGCTTATTAAACTAATTTACCATGAGACATAGCACATTCAATGTAATTTCATTCTTCAGAGTGTGCTATTTTGAATATATGTACAGCATTTCAAGCAAGAATCAGCTTTTTCTTGCTGAGAACGTCAAGGTACCACCAGGCCAAGGAAATGGAGAGGACTGTCTCCTAAGTGCCTCTCCCCAGATCTAAGAGAGAAAACAGACAGGTGCCTTGAAAGAATGCAAACAGACCCACTCCTGCCTCTAAAGTGTAAAAGCCATTTTTAAGAGGCGGAAGAATTAATTTTGAATATTCTTTCTTAAATTTAAGAATATGTGCTACCATTTGCTTTCCCAATTGATCATGGCTCTGGGGAAAGAAGGTGGACCAGTGTGGACCTAATTCCTTCCCCGACCTCCAGCTGCCACCAGTGTGTTTGAAGGTTAAACATTTCAGAAAGCACAAATTCACAAGAGGTGAGCTGAATCATGACTGCATTCTTTCCACTATGATGACGATCACAGATGCAAAGACCAGAAGGAGAGATGACTTGGCACCTGAACAAGCCAATGGACAGTTGCTTCCCCCACAAAGCACACAGGGAAATGAGAAAAGACCTGTGTGGCCAAGCCAATTTTGCAGCACAGAAGCTCACACTCTCCCTTCTTCCTGCAGCAAGAAAGGAAGCATGGAAGCAACTGCATGATTGAACTTTTCCCATGGCCAGCAGGTACATTGAGTTGTATTCAATGTGGCATGTAAAATCTCTGTCTTGACCTAAGCAAATTCTAGTTATATAACTTAAATATATGTGCGTGTTCAGCTGTTTAAATCCTCCTTAAAAAGCTAACTCCATTGGTCTATCTTCCAATATATTCAATATATCCAATATATTCACTTACATATGTCCTAAGTATTAATGCCTTTGCATAACAAGCATAACAGCACATTTGGAAAATAATAGGAGGAAAATGAGCAGAATAAATTATTACGCACAGCAGCTTGTGAAGGTGATGATGAAGATGGTGTTAAGATACCAATAAGCCCTGAGGTAAGAGAGAGCCTCCTGCTCTCTGCTATGGTGGACTCCTTGAAAGGCTCCATTTTGGATGATTTAGGGGCATTGGAGTAAGTCTTGCTGAGTAACTTGTGGTTCTTCAATCCATCCAATTCTTCCATTCTAAGATTACTGGAGTAGGACCTGCTTAAAAGTTTGTGGGGCTTCAAGGTGCTGTTGTGCTCACATCGAGGATCCCCAGAACACGACCTACTTAATAGCTTATGGGGCTTTAAAGCGATGCATTCCTCCTGCTTGACGGCTGCAGAGCAAGAACGATTCAACAGTTTGTGCGATTTAATAGCCATTGTCTGTTCAGCCCTAGGGTCACTCGACAACGAGCGGCCAAAGGTTCTGTGAGATTTTGTGGCACACATATCCTCCGCTTTCACTGTGCTAGAGCAAGTCCTTCTCAGTAGCTTGTGAGTTTTGGAGATGCCATCCTGTTCTGATTTCAGCTTTGATTTATTTTTACCGCAGCCAGGTGGAGGATAACTTGGCGACCTTAAAAATAAAGAAGGAGAAAACAAAGTTGGAGAATAATCAAAATCTTGTGCAAATCAAGCAAGATCACACATAAGTAACAATTTTAAGTGTCACGTGTCTTTAGGTATTTTACTCGTAATAAAGGCAGTCCAACATTAAGAAAATGAGCAATAGTATGTAGGACTAATTTTTCAATACCAGACATCTTACTCCTATTTACACACAAGTTCATCGATCAAACAGACAACTAAATACTTAAGTAGAAATTAGAGCCATATCCTTACAGCTTTTTGTAAAGGTCACTATGTCTCTTAACAAACCATTTATTCAGGGAATTATCTTTGAAATGAAAACTACATTATTTCACATAAGATTATACCACATTTTCCTTATCAAAATCTCTCTTTCCTATGCAATCATCATGGCATGTTCCCATTAAAGTTACTGTCTTCAGGACACAGCATAACAAATTCTATCTCCAGATCCAATGGAAGATATAATGAGCAGTGAAACTTGCAGTCAGTAAATCAAATTTAATTCAGTTGAAATGAACATTATTTTTTAAAAAACCCAGAATAATCTGTGTGCCTTGTGGAAGACAATTTGATGATCATCTTTCCTGTTCCTTTCCTGAATGCAAGGGACCTAAATTATGAGCACAGAAAAAAGAACAAAAGGTTTTCACAAAACAAAATTCACGTGAACTGTCACATTCTCTAAGTTTCACATTCGCCTTTCCTTGCAAAGCAAGAACATGTAACAGGTACGCTGAATAGTTTTTCTATGCTTTATAAGCAATCCCAATCTTTGGAATATCTTTTTGGGCTTGGATAGACTAGAAAAGAAGTGAAACCCCAAGGGGAGAGGCTGGCAGGTTTCCCCAACCTGTTAGCAAGTGGTGACAGTCGAAGCTGCACGTGGAGGCTGCTGACGCACTGTTGCAGTTGGCTCACTACCACCCTCCTGCAGACAGGAGGTAGGAATGGAGCTCTAGAGACAGAGGGGGTCCCAGCCATCTTTGGACAGGCACTGCAGCAGCAGCCAAACCATGAGGGAAAAGATCGGGCTGGCCCTTTCTGAATAAAACCAAACCCCAAGCTACAGCCTGCACTAGGCAATGGTGTGTGGCATGGTAGGGAATGGGTAAGCTTTCTACTTAAACCACCACATTTCTCTTCTACCTTTGAAAAGACAGTCTTTTGTCATCTTTGACATTCCTCTCTTCTTCATTGTGAATGATCATTGTTCTCCTTCTCTTTTTTATAGACAGAATTTAGAATGGCAAAATTCATCAGAAAGAAGGAATGGTCAAAGAAGCATTCAATTCAAATTCACAGAAGAGGTGACCTGTCAACCCTTCTTAAGCAGGAAAACATGTTAGAGTAAATAGTTACATTCCTGAAAGAGATAGAATCAGAGCCTGATTTTACACACACTTAAGAAAATTATTATCTGGGAGAAGTCATAATGAATTCAAATGAACTATTCACAAACTACTTCTTATGTTTTTAATGCCTTTGTTCTTTGAAATTCTGTGCCTGAATTTCAGAAGTGGTGAACATTAATGTACTCAAACAGTGGAAACAGGTGGGTGCTCAGCAGCTCTAAAAATCAGTCTTTCATTAATGACCATTCTAGTTTTAAAAAATTAAAAATACACACAGCTGTGGAAAGAACTGCTGTGGAAAGAATAGCTAGACAACCTCAACATTTTTTAATAAATATAATATATATATATGTTATATATTACTTGTATGTATTACTTATATTTATACTCTTGTTATTCAAGTAACAGTCAAATGCTACCAAGCTATAAAGATAAAAATACAAGAAGTTAAATAATATAAAATTAATTATTTCCAATTCTAGATGAAACATGGCTATTTCAGAGAGCAGGGCACTGAAATGCTTTGCCTTCAAATAGTCTTAAAAGCTGTGGTAGTACCTAGTTCACTTTTGATGTCATGCAAGGCAAGGACTGGAAACCCATGAGGTAAGATATAAATAGAGCACTTCTCTGTGGAGAAAAGTCAACATTTCACCTTGTGAAATCTGCTGTGGATTTTATACAGGATATGATGGTAACAGCTCATTTTCCTTGCTATTACCTGCGCAATGTAGAAAAGATGTGCAGAGGTGATTTCACTTTTTTGTCGGACACCTTCTTATTGTGCGTACAATTAGATTTCTCTTTGCTGTTCTTCCACTGTTGTGTAACAAATGTCTGCATGATTCTGCAAATTAAGAAAAAAAGATTTTCTTATCCTAGCCACAACATACTCACTTTAATACTAGGGTCTCTCTGTTCACCACGTAGGCGACTGTCCTCACTCTACAGGCAGAGTTTATCTGTTATGTATGTGTATGTATGATCAGGTGCCTCAGCTCCTCAAAAATGTTTTTTTTCCCGACATAAAACTAATTTACATGGAACTCTTTCTGAGAGTACAGTCTGCGTAAACAACCACTGCAAGAATGATGCAGGTATGCCTCTCATGAAGATCTAGAGACAAACTGATTCAAAGGCATCTCAGACAGGCATCTGTCTCTCCAGTACCTACAGCGGTAGGCTACAGCATCCACACTGCTCAAGTCAGAGCATATTCTCCTAAGGCACAAACATGAAGGCAGGGTTGTCGAATATTACACTACCCAAAGAGGAGTTACAGAGAAGACAGAGGCAGACACTTCCCAGAGATGGACAGCAAAAGGCAGAGGTCACAAGTTGTAGCAAGGAAAACTAAAAACCATAAAGGCTATAAAAAGATGACATCCACAAGAAGAGCGGTTAAGTACAACAGGTTGCCCACCAAGGCTGGAGATTTCACAGCTCAGCTGCCTGAGACCCTGAGTGAACTAATATAACTTTGAAGTTAGTGGTACCTGGAGCAGGAGGCTGCACTAGGTGACCTCCAGTAGTTTCAAGCCAAATTACTCTGTGACTCTAATCTAGCAGCGGGGGTCTTTAAGTGATAAAGTCAAGGTGGAAATTGGTATGGACTTTATCGGAAATTTAGTCAATCTTCATACATGAATATTCTGCTGCTACAGCCACGAGGGGCCACGGGGTTCATGGGTATTCTGATTTCTGCTCAACTGTCAATTATGCAGCTGTGTCCTTGAAAATGTTTTACGGGAACCTTTAGTAATTACCCGGTGCACAAATCAGAGACAGTGTAAGTACTGAAATGTTTTAAGAGACTGTTCATGTCAGGGGAGCTTTTTATTTTTTTTATTCCAAGTCATGTACCATAGAGATTTTAGTAACATTGTTTCATTTGTAAGATTATGAAAATGCTGCACTGAATTTCTTTAAAAACCAAACAGTAAAAGATTTTTTTTTGTTAAGGGATTCTTAATGTTGCAATGGTCAGATATTAAAGCCTATATTCTTGTCATTTTATTATACATACACAAGCATATGTGAAAAGATGACTCAGCAAAATTTTATTAAATTGAACTGTACCATGACCACATGAAACCGGTAATTTTTTCAACTATTCTTCCCTCTTGTCCTCAAAACGTGGATGGCCTCATTACTGTGGTACATCCCAGAGAGCACCATGAAAGCATAGTCCCCTTAGGGTATGCATGATGCTCAAAAAGATTCCTGCTCCAGAGGCTTCACCATCTAAGCAGAAACATGACATTGAACACTCCTAGCTACAGTCTTTTGAACTTGTGTAGTTTACTTCCTAAATGGCAGCAAAGTGACAGAAAAACCTGTCAGGCAGCACAAATCAGGTTCTCCCCAACAACTGTCAAAACTGAACTTAAAAAGGCAAATCCTGTTATTTTTTATTTAAAGAAAACCAAGTTCAGAACCAAACTGACAAGCTGTGAATTTTATCCTAGCTGGCATGGTCCAGGAACTAAAAAGAGGTAGTATTTGCCTATAAACAGGGGTTTACACTTTTCTAGACTTACTTTTTCAGCTGATGTCCCAGCCCAAATCTTTCCTTAGTAGAGATCTGAAATACATCCACAGTTGGCACTACGAAAAAAGGAGATATTGTTGATACATGAACTAACAGCAATAATCAAGAACTCATGACCATATAAATCTTATTTAAGGACGCCGTTCTGCCTGGACCTTTACTATAGACAATGCCATTGAAGCGATGGTTAAAGTGGACATGTCATCGAAGCCTATTAAGACATGAATGGTCTTTTTGGGAATATCAGCAAATATAATTTGTAATTTTACAAATTAGTATCTTAGAAATTGAATTCCCATAAATGTATCTCTTCCCACTAATTTTAATTACAAAACTGTGTATTTGGTTTTTTATATTATGCAAGTACTAGAGAGCAGCATCAGATTAAATGTATCCAGACTGGTAATTCATCTCAAACTTTTTTCCAAGTAAGTAGTCTTTACACACTACAGTTCCTGTGACTATGAAGAAAATCCAGAGTGGAATAAACTCAATTAATTAGTATCAGGGTTTTCTTTCCGAGGGCGTTTTAATACAAGATCCACAATAGTCATCTAAGTGTCTGAATATGAACTTCGGAGGCCAAGGATTACACTGAATTTTCCTCAAGACCTGTCCTAACATTGGTATATCCATATTCCTCTGTCAAAAAATTGAAAGTGTATAGGGTGAATGCTGGAAATTAGCTCCTGGTACTACTAAAATCCTTTAATACCATTTGCTAGATAGAAGTGGCAGATGGAATCCAGCACTTGTTGAGAGAGCCTCAGGTCCTCAAGGCAGGACAACAGCCAACAGATATTACAAGCACAAATAGACTTTATACTTTGTATTACATAAGGTGGTAATGACTACAGTAAAATAAAAAAGGAATGAAACCAAAAAGATCTGGGGTCGGTTCAAATTTTATTAGAAAAAGTAAACCAGTATTTTAAAAGCTATATTATTGTGATCACTCAGGATGCCAGATTTTATTCAGAATGTCAAAGTTTAACCTTTGATTTCACTTAAATAAATTAAATTTAAAAATAAAATGCAATATATCTAACCTGGCCATCCAATTTCACTTAATTCAAAGCCCTCTAGAAACCCTTTCTCTAATGTTATTATTCAAATATAATCTCATCTTTTAAAGACAAAATGGTTTTTTTTTTCAAAAGGGATGAATGATTCAATTAGGGGTAGTAATATATTTAGATTGTCAAATTTAGGACACGTAGTGTGTGGGGGGAATATTTTCAATGAGAATCATTACATCTAGACCAGTAATCGTAAAATCTGACATCTAGACTACAGTTGTTGTCTAAGCTCCACAGCCAGAGGAGACAGCCCAGTACCTCCAAAGGCTGATTCATCCTCATCTATGACAGGCTTCTAAGGCATGTGGGAGAAACTGCCCACAAGTACAATAATGAGACAAGCTATTAACTAGAAGAATGACTATCTAAAATCAGGATATTACACAGCTACAAGCTGGTATGAATACTTCCCATAGTGCTTTGGAGTATACTGCATTTTTGTTTCTTTTATCAATCAACAGAAAGTAGTATAGGAGAAAAAGATGCAGCATAAAGTTATGGTCCAGAAGTCTCAAAATAACATATTTAAGAGGGAAGAGGAGTGCACAGAGAAGGGGTCTTCTTACACAAAAGATGGTGAATCTCATTGTCCTTTTCTAGTAAAGAGACATGGTGGAACAGCAGCTGAGCTCATAAAACTAGTAGCAGCGAAGCACTTGCCTCTGGCCCTGATTTTGCCTTTCTCGGTACTCAGGCACTCCCACAATCAGTCAGCTGCAGGACTGGGAACTAAGCTTCCCATTTTAACCCTGTCAATGGTCCAGAAGATATCTTGTTGCTACTTCTCATTTCACTACATCATTTCTTACTGCATGCTGCTCTTCACGCTTCACCCTCTCTTATTTGCTGCACTTTTTTTTTTTTAAATTACATTTTGATAGAACTGTTCTGAATACTAACACTGATACCTGCTATGGCAAATACATATTTTGAGATCTGCATATATAAAAAAGATTGAAGGAATAAAATACAGACAAAAAGACCAAAGTCAAGTTAAAAAAAAAAAATGATGTAATGAAATGCTTATTTGAATGAACAGAATATAGCTTAGCATCGGCAGGCAACATATCCTATAAAAATAGCTCACTGGGACAGATTTTGCTAAACATATTATGACTGGAAATATCTATTTATTTTCCAGAGGCAGAATTCTCCCTCAGATACAAGACTGAACTGACAGCTTGCACACTGGAAGCCTCCAAAGCCAGGCAAGTTATGATCCAAATCGCAACTTAGTTCTGACTTCCCATTGTAAAAATATATATGAAGTTGACTCTTGCATATGAATGTTTCCAAATCTTCAAAATCAGTTGATTATTCAGCAGTTTGACCATTTTCACTCTAATGAGGGAGCTTTACTCACTTAACAACTCATTTAAATGTAAAGATTCACAGAGTTCACACAGTCATATAGAAATCAGAAGCTGAAAGGATAATTATCATGGCCTGATTCTTCAAAGGTGCATGAAAAAGGGCATATTAATGTGCTGCATGGGTCTGTGTACGTATACCTTATTAGTGATATCTCATCTGTGCAGATGATCCCTGACTTCCAAAATCAGGAAATCACATATTAGAAACTGTACATCTTTATTCCTTAACCCTGGTTCCTAGGGGAAGCAGCTGCATTTCAAAGGGTATCAGGAAAACAAGTTCCAAAAATCAGCCTATGAAAGTTTAAATTAGATGCTCATGTCATTATTGAGGGCCTAGCCATACAAATACATGTAAGCATAATTTCAAACCAGTAGGACTGCTCTCAGCAGTACATCTATGCACATGCAGGGTCAAAGATTTGGCAGTGAATGAGTATCTATCACCCAGTACCTGGCTCAGACCGAGACACATGAAGAATACACACATGACTAACCTGGACCATTTAAGTACTGTGTAAGTGAACAGTGCAATCGCACTATTATAGGCTCTGTGCGAATCACATCCCAAGCCACAGCAATCTCTTCCTAGTTCAAGATAAAAAGAAAACAGACACCATTAGCCATCATGAGAAACTACTGCATTTTGTCAGTCTACCTTAGGGTTGTTATAAACACTATCCATCCTTTTACCCATTCATGGAATACCTACTCGAGCTTTAAAGTTGAGACTTAGGACAAGCTATTGCCTGGTGATGCCCCTCTAAGAGCAGTGTTAGACTGCTTCCAGTTGTTGAGTATACTCATTTAAACGGCACAGCCTTATACACAACACCATATCTACAGTGCAGGCACTTTCCCATCTATCAAGAGATGCTGCTTCAAAGCTGAGAAGCAAAGGAGCAAATAAAGATGGAAACTCATCCCATAACACAAGGCACAGGAAACTTTTGTTCCTTAAGACTCATTAAAATAATTCAAGGTATGATCAGATTTTCTTACAGTTTAGAAAGTCCAGGAACAACTATCTTATGTGCTGTGCTGACCTAAGAATATGACATATCTGTGCAAAAGCTAATGATGCCCTGTGTTGGGTTTTGTGTGGCAAGGTTTTGGTAGCGGGAGGGGCTACAGGGGTGGCTTCTGTGAGAAGCTGCTAGAAGCTTCCCCTGTGTCTGATGGAGCCAATGCCAGCCGGCTCCAAGATGGATCCGCCCCTGGCCAAGGCCAAGCCAATCAGCGCCTCTGTGATAACATATTTAAGAAGGAAAACAAAGGAGTTAAAGTAAGTTTTTTGCAACCAGAGAGAGGAGCGAGAAGATGTAAGAAACTCTGCAGACACTAAGGTCAGTGAGGAAGGAGGGGGAGGAGGTGCTCCAGACACCAGAGCAAAGATCCCCCTGCAGCCCGTGGTGAAAACCATGGTGAGGCAGGCTGTCCCCTGCAGCCCATGGAGGAAGGATGAGGGGGTGTAGAGATTCTACCTGCAGCCCGTGGAGGACCCCACGCTGGAGCAGGTGGAGGCACCTGAAGGAGGCTGTGGCCCGTGGGAAGCCCACGCTGGAGCAAGTCCGGGCCGGACCGGTAGACCCGCGAAGAGGGGAGCCCACGCCAGGGCAGGTTTGCTGGCAGGACTTGTGACCCTGTGGGAGGGACCCCACGCTGGAGCAGTCTGCTCCTGAAGGTCTGCACCCTGTGGGAGAGACCCCACGCTGGAGCAGTCTGCTCCTGAAGGTCTGCACCCTGTGGGAGAGACTACGCTGGAGCAGTTCGTGAAGGACTGTAGCCCGTGGGAGAGACTCCATGCTGGAGCAGGGGAACGTTGAGAGGAGTCCTCCCCCTGAGGACAAAGAAGCGGCAGAGACAATGTGTGCTGAACTGACCGCAACCCCCATTCCCTGCCCCCTTGTGCCGCTGAGGGGGGAGGAGGTTGAAGCCGGGAGTGAAGTTGAGCCCGAGAAGATGGGAGGGGTGGGGGGAGGTGTTTTAAGACTTGATTGTATTTTCTCATTGCTCTACTCTGTTTTGCCTAGTAATAAATTAGATGAATCTCCTCTCTACATTCAGTCTGTTTTGCTCCTGACGGTAATTAGCGAGTGATCTCCCCCTGTCCTTATCTCGACCCAAGCCTTTTGTTAGACTTCTCCTCTTCCATCCCGCTGGGGGAGGGGTGAGTGAGCGGCCGCGTGGCACCCAGCTACCGGCTGGGCCTAAACCACGACAGTCCTTTTTGGCGCCCAACGTGGGGCTCGAGATAAGGATAGTAATTGGAAGAGGTAAGGAGCAAAACATGAACTGAATGTAGTTTGAGAATGAAATAGTGGTGAAGGGACGAGAGGTGGATTCCATGTTTTGATTTTGGTGTGGGGAATTTTTTTTTTTTTTCTTTGTAATGTGATTACTGTTTGTGAATTTTTTGTGTTGAATGTATATTTTAATGATAATTCTTAAATATGTGATTCACAGAGGCGAGGGGTGGAATGTGTTGGGTTTTGTGTGGCAAGGTTTTGGTAGCGGGAGGGGCTACAGGGGTGGCTTCTGTGAGAAGCTGCTAGAAGCTTCCCCTGTGTCTGATGGAGCCAATGCCAGCCGGCTCCAAGATGGATCCGCCCCTGGCCAAGGCCAAGCCAATCAGCGCCTCTGTGATAACATATTTAAGAAGGAAAACAAAGGAGTTAAAGTAAGTTTTTTGCAACCAGAGAGAGGAGCGAGAAGATGTAAGAAACTCTGCAGACACTAAGGTCAGTGAGGAAGGAGGGGGAGGAGGTGCTCCAGACACCAGAGCAAAGATCCCCCTGCAGCCCGTGGTGAAAACCATGGTGAGGCAGGCTGTCCCCTGCAGCCCATGGAGGAAGGATGAGGGGGTGTAGAGATTCTACCTGCAGCCCGTGGAGGACCCCACGCTGGAGCAGGTGGAGGCACCTGAAGGAGGCTGTGGCCCGTGGGAAGCCCACGCTGGAGCAAGTCCGGGCCGGACCGGTAGACCCGCGAAGAGGGGAGCCCACGCCAGGGCAGGTTTGCTGGCAGGACTTGTGACCCTGTGGGAGGGACCCCACGCTGGAGCAGTCTGCTCCTGAAGGTCTGCACCCTGTGGGAGAGACCCCACGCTGGAGCAGTCTGCTCCTGAAGGTCTGCACCCTGTGGGAGAGACTACGCTGGAGCAGTTCGTGAAGGACTGTAGCCCGTGGGAGAGACTCCATGTTGGAGCAGGGGAACGTTGAGAGGAGTCCTCCCCCTGAGGACAAAGAAGCGGCAGAGACAATGTGTGCTGAACTGACCGCAACCCCCATTCCCTGCCCCCTTGTGCCGCTGAGGGGGGAGGAGGTTGAAGCCGGGAGTGAAGTTGAGCCCGAGAAGATGGGAGGGGTGGGGGGAGGTGTTTTAAGACTTGATTGTATTTTCTCATTGCTCTACTCTGTTTTGCCTAGTAATAAATTAGATGAATCTCCTCTCTACATTCAGTCTGTTTTGCTCCTGACGGTAATTAGCGAGTGATCTCCCCCTGTCCTTATCTCGACCCAAGCCTTTTGTTAGACTTCTCCTCTTCCATCCCGCTGGGGGAGGGGTGAGTGAGCGGCCGCGTGGCACCCAGCTACCGGCTGGGCCTAAACCACGACATGCCCTTAAAAGCACTACATTTATTCTCTATCTAGAGGACAGGAAGTTACTGCACAGTTGAGGTGAAGAAGTGTGGAGTTAATGACAGCATAACTGTTACAGAAGCCATGCTGCCAGTCAACAGCATCACTGTCCTGTGTCTCCTTTGCCACTCAAGCTTCTCCCTAATCAGCTGCAGATGTTGAGAAGCACACAGGAGAGCTCCAGCCAAGGTCGTCTTCTCTCCAGGACTCTATGAAGTGCTTTCACCTAACTAATGTCTAGGATAGCAAAAAAAGAAATGTATTTCATTTATATCAGTTAAAACATTTACCATTCACAAAGCATGTTTGAAAGGAAATACACATGCAGTAAATAAAAGCCTAGAAAGCATTTTAACAATGTGATCATAAAAGGAAAAGGAAACCTTTCCACTGAGTAGCAATCAATAACGTGACAGTCACTTGTGAAGATCAAATCTCCGTAAAAGGAATATATCAGTGGTTGTCTAGAGAGTCTGATGTGTAGCACAATTAAATGGGTATTAATGTTCATTATGTAATTCTGTGATTAGATTACTTACATCAAGAAAGCTAACATCAATATGCAGATCAATATCTACATCATCAATGGCTCCATATTCCCTGAAAGGAAAGAATTACATTACATTAGAGCTCTTTAAGATACTCAGCCCAGTAGTACTTATAACAGGGAAGATTTTATAGAGGCTAATCTCTTTTGTAAAATCAGAATGGTTATAAAATACACATTTACATAGATTGGATCAATATTCCCACTGGGTGACTGTCTGCTGCACTGAAACTTTCTTTCAGTAGATCTTGCTTAAACAGGCTAAATCTTTTTCTCTACTAATTCCCTCAAATTCTCTCTCCATTGCTGCTATGTATTTTCATCTTGTGTATTGCACAAATAAATCAAGAAAACAATAATGGTCATATACTTCTCCTATTTATGACAAAAGAAAACTCTAGTTAATTTTCAAAAGTATTTCAGGTTAACAGCCAGTAACCTAAGGAGAGGCTTGAGATAAATCATTGAAGATAAATACAACACAGCCTAGAAGATGGCATATTATACCTGTGGGATTGCTTCATACATTCAAGCATTGTTTGTCAAAACATAAAGATTGCCCTGTAACGTGCTCAAGGCAATAGTTACCTTATTTTATCTGTTATGTGTAGTACTGCTGGAATCCCCAAGGTTCAGATTTAACTTATGCTCATAGGTGTTTCATTGCCATCTGAAATCTTACATTTAAAGTGTGACTTTTCTGCCTCTTATTTTCTGACTCATTCTGATCGCCCTCCCCCAACGTACTTGAAGACTTCTGAAAAATAGAGCTAGAAAATACTCATTCATACACCTAAACAAAAAATGGCTTCCCTTTTCATTTAAATTATTTACTTGGACAATACTGTAGAAGTTCAATCACTCTCAATTTTTCACAGATTAGCTTCTAGTCACTAGGCTTTCTTTACACTGCATTTATGTGCTTATTCTCACAGTGACTTCCACGCTTACTAGATTAAGACAGTGCACAGTAGCAGTTCTGCATAAATAAATTGATAAGGTAATTTTGAAATACAAAAATATCTTCGTGAATGGTAGCCCATGGTAGGACCTAGCTCACACTGGAAATGAAACTTTTGTGAAGTTTGGTGGAGGATATCCCTTCCACCAAAACTTGGCATCCCAATGGTTGTCTCCCGTAAGGGCAAACCCAAAGTCTCTCTCTAAATCAGAGGTGTCCACACATGGTACACACGGGGCAGGTAAACACTGGCCAGGGCTGTGTTACCTTGAGGCTTCCCAGCCACCCTGACAGCTTCTCCAGAGTCCACTCACCCAGAGCTACACGTACAGGTGCTCACTGACCTCTGACAGCTCAGTGAAGACCTGGCTTTGAAACAGTGAAATTCTCCATCTACTGCATGGCTTAACCATTATCCTACACAACAGTGGCCTCAAAGTTTTTTTTATTAATTTTCCAGAAGATCCAAAGAACAGATTGTTATGAACTCTTAAGTAATATTTATGAACACAAGCTAGTGTTACTCACATGACTGAGATTCAAAAGGCTGTGAAAAAGTATAATTTTAGAAATTAAACAGAAACACAGTTGAACTAAAAAAACCCAGAAATATTAGTGGAAGAAATGATAAGATAAAAGTAAGTTATAATTGTGGAATTTCCATAGTTACCGAAAGCCCTTTGCACCCACTCTATTACATACTAGAAAATAGATTTTAGACACATGATGCTGACTCTAGTTTTACTTCTCCAAGTTGACAGGGGGGAAGAAATCATGTTTTCTTCCAGCACCTGCAGCTTATGATCTGCTGCCTACAATGTCTCCATGAACACATCGTGATTTTGAAGCTCCCAGAGGTCCTTTGTCCATCAATGCATAAGCAATGTAAATCGATGCTGAAGAGTTTGGATCAATGGTCAAGAGGGCTTTCTCACGGCTTTGCTGGCCAGAATTCAAAGGGCAGTGGTGAAAAGCATGCAGGTATAGGAATTTCACTTTTATATGTACAGTTTGCTCTGTGACAGCAAGAGATTACTAAAAGAGGGTCAGCTGTCTAGGAAATAGGCATCTTAGCGGGTGTCAATATGTCAGACAGACTTCTCTCTCCACAGAGTATTAGAGCTGCACAAGAAGGATGAAACTGAATGCTTAATGCTGTGTTTGTCATTTCCAAGAATTTATGGGTATTTTCAGCTGCAACAGAGTGGAAGAAGCATTAAAGTTTTCCACATGCCAAAAGCAGCCACAGATGCTAATTTCTACTACAGTGAGCTCAAGGAGATCACAGTGCTCCCAATGTAACAGCTGATTCAATAAATTAGATGCATTAAAGTTTTTGAAAGGTTACATATAATGTTTCAATTTTAGGACCTTGAAGGAGCCTATTATCAAGGTTTTCTCAATTTCATAGTTATCAGTTTGGCAACTAAACATGCATCTCATTCATTTCCTAAACCCATATATGACTCTTCGGATTTCAGTTCCCCAGGTCCTTGAAATGTAATGAAATTTCCACTTAATTTGAAAAGGTATAGTACACGATTGCTGTAGACGTGCTCCCTCTTCTTAGACAAAAGTAACAGAGCTTATTGTTTAGAGGTTAATGGGAATTGTTCCTTGCAATATATGTAGGCCTAAGGTTTTTATCTTCTCTGTATTTATTACTTGGTTTGTATGACAACTTTGATATTTTCTTTGTAATACATCTGACAGGTCTGTTACATCTTGCCTACCTGTTATTTTTATGAAATTAAGATTGCATAGATGGAAAATGAAGTTATAAAAGATCTGAAGAGTATTAAAAATATCATATAGCTATATCCTATGGCAGAATCATGCGTGCTTATATATGCCCAACAGAATTTTTGTGTAATTACGCTTTGCAATCCACCTCTGACTGAGGTTCCACCACTTCTCTGTGTAGGATACTTTAGATTCCCACAATAAAAAAGCTTCCCTAAAATCTACTCAAATTCTTGCTTGTTGCTACACAGCTAGTTTCTTATTGTCTTTCTCATGATGACAACAGAGAACATTTGCTCACTCTTCCTATCCACAAACTGCTTTTTTGAAGGAGGAGAACTGTTATTATGTCTTCTCCTTCTCTTTTTTCTCAAATAGACAAATCCAATTCCTTCAATCTTTCCCTAGGGAAAACATTTACTAAATCTCTTATCATTCCTCTTCTTCACCTCCAGGGCAAAACACAGAGTATGACAGAAAAGGAGTTTAACAAGGGTTTAGACTAACGCTGAATAGTAATTTTCAACAAAATACAACAGTCTGATCAAAAACTGACTGAACTGCAGAAGACAATAATGTTTTAGAACAGGCTTCCAGGGCTTGTTCTCAGCACAGTCAGTTGTATCAGTACTCAACCACAAAAAAAGAACAAGCAAAAGGAGCATTATTGCTAGACCAGCAGTGCTCCTTCCTTTTGCCACACAATATGCAGAAATCACCAGAAGAGACTTCTGCTTTGGCAATGAGGGAAGGTCCACATGGAACTCAATCTCCAAAATGTTAAAGGTTCCAGAATACAGAAATGTCAATGACATACCTGAGAGATACTGCATTAGGTCCATAGATCTCTCTCACTGCTGTCAAATCAGCCTCCAGCTGTGGGTGCTTGTGAAGTTCTCCATCATAGCTAACCTACCGGGAAAAAAAATATCCTAGGATTTCTTATTTATTTCATTACTGGCACATGACCTAGGCTCTTGAAAGTTCTCCATACAAAATATGCTACATAAAGATTACTTAATGCCATGCTCAGAAAGGACATTGTGTTAATAAGCTGAAGCACTGAGATGGTCTAGCTCTGCTAAGCAATGAGATTTGCAAAGCAGGCACCTCTGCGTCAAAATTTTTTGAGGGTCCCACTCCTGTTTGTGGGAAGAGAAGCTGCAAAGGATTCATCCCTCTGTCCTGTCTTGTCCTGGGGTTTGTTCTGGGACACTTCTGCATTTTAAAACTGTTAAGTAGGAGAAAAGCCAGATCTCCCCAGTCATATCATCCCAGTCCAACCAGTAAAGGATAAAGGTTTGCTCCCTCTGGCTTGTCGTCACACTTACATATTAGACACAGAATAGCACGGGCTCAACAAGAGAAGCATGAAACTATACCACATACCAAGTATCGAAATTACAGTTTCAGTCTACTAATTGGCTGTATTCTATTCACCAGTGCCATGATATCAGATGAAAAAAAAAATTAAAATACACTTTCCCATTTTAAGTATTTTACCAGAGATGGTGTAAAGAAACATGTATTTAGACATCTTCCCCTTGTTTTTCAAACTCTACATGAAAAATAGAAACAGTTATGTTAGTGCTTACACTATAAAGCAAAATTTGTGAGCTGGTTTGGTTGGACTGTATGAAGTCAAAATAATTAATATCCTCCTATCTTCATAAAGGACCAAAATATCTCTTTAGGATTGTAACATTCTATTCACAGTCTATTACTACTGCCTCGTTAAGCAATATGCTCCTGATTGTGTGAACCTAATTCTACTTCTTTACAACAATTAGAATGACAGTAATTCCACAAAAGTCGATGAACTCCCTAGATTTAGACAGATTCAGAGATGAGAGTAGGATTTGGCTTCAGAGAGCAAAGCACAAGAGTGCAATTTATCCCTTTAGACATATATATATGTATCTCTCCTTATACAGGAATTGCTGCAAAGAATTCTTGTTATTGCAGAACTGTATCTAACTGCAGTACTGTTTCTTCCATTTGTACATCCAGATCTGTAGGAGACCAGTGCTGGACACTTTCAGCTCTGGTATCTGGAGATGTACTTTCAATCTAATTAAATAAATTTCAGTAGAATTAAAAGAATGATCAGCCGATCACTTTTTACATGTGAAAATCAGCAAAGAATAATAACTCATCAGCATAGCACTGGCATGTGTTTATCAGAGACATCAACTACATTCATGACCAGAAGGGTATAAGCCAAGTATCCCTCCCTTGTTTAGGCAGGCATGTCAGAACAATTTTCCAAGTAGAAGAGCATGGGAAGAAAACTTTTATTATAATTTTTTTTTTTTTTTCATTTTAGGTAGAATAAAAGGAATCCTTGTTACATGCTCATTACTCAAAGATGAATTATTTAAAGAAGCATAAATAATTCCTGTCTGGCTTCCAAAGAGAGCACAGCAATCATTTCACAAATTGTAGCTATGGTGCAACTGCCACCTTTATTGGTCCTAAACCACTGATTTTTTTTAATCAGTCTTATGTTATCAGTAGTAGTAAAATACAAAAGGAACACTATGCAGAAACTGAACTGCTCAACATAATGCTTTCTCCAATCTATTTTTTGATGGTAAGAGGTTTTGAACTCAAAAAGGAAACAAAGCAGAGTTCCAGCAAATTATAAGACCACAGTATGGTATTTTGCACCCCTGAATTAGTGCCACAGTCATGCTGATGTACACAGAGAAGACTACCAGAGTTTTGTGTATCTGCATTTGCAAGTATGTCCTATAACTGAAGCAGAAGAGAGTGCGCCAAAGGCAGTAGTATTACTGTTTCAATCTCCCGTTCTCATCTGCAAATTTAGAAGACAGAGATTCAAAGCAAGAATTAACAATCTCAGAGAAAGTGAATATAAAAGCTAAAAAATCTGATAACTTTCCTGTGTCTGAAGAGTCTGTGTTAGAAAGTCTCAGTTTTTAATCTGAGACCTGATTCAGATTATTTTCTCCCATATAATGACAAAAGGTTGCATTCTTAAAGGAGATTAAGTGATTTACAAACCTAAATCCCAATGAAAATCAATAGGACTTAGGCTATTGAATCACTTAGCTACTTTAAAGTATTTATCCATTAAATCCGTAGGGAGGATTACAAGCAGGTGCCTAGGAAGTGGATACAAACACTTAATTTATGACCAAAAGGTCGTATCTTGTTTTCACTGCCCATCAAATGCCATTTCCCATCTTCTGTGGTCCCTGTTACATCATCAGCTGCTCTCTTGTTTTTCCAGCTGTCACCGCTTAGAAATGTTAAGAATTATCCCTGACCTCCACCTTTCCCAACAGTATTGCACACAATTACGCTGGTATCTATTCCCTCTAGTTGCTAAAGTCAATATTTTTGTCCCCTTTCTCTTTAGGCACAGCACACACTTGTCTCAAATAAAGCAGCTTGCCTTGCTTGTTCCCCACGTATACAGTCAACTATTTTGTCTTCCTAATATACCTGGTGCTCACTTAATAACTCTTACAACCATTTTATTTGAAAAGGGACTGTGCTTTTTATCTCTCAAGGGACTTTGCTCATTATTTGGTTTCCTATTTATTTTTTCAGTCCTCGATATTTTCTTTAATTCTACAGGTCTTCTTTAGAATTTTGTCTTTTTTGACCATGAAATTTTAAATTCAAAATTTTCTTTTTTCACTCTTGTTAAATACACTTTCTATGTCTTTTGTTTGTTCTTCTTATTTTGCTTTTTAAGTATTCTATACTCAAGACATTCACAATAATCTGATATTTTATTTTTATTCTGATCTAATTGTGGGGTTTTTGCTAGTTACAATTCCTTCAATTAAATGTATTACCTTAGAAAAAGACAATGCAATACAACGTAGTTTCCACTTCAAATATAAGACAACTAAATTTTAACCAGTACTGCCTATTACATAGCTCTTTTACACCTTGCAAAATGATGTACTGCTCTCTGTGTTCATACCTTATAGGCAGCATCAATATTTATTCATTCATTTGGGCACTGGCAGGCATCCTTTACCAAACGTTTTAGTGCTTGTTCAAGAAATAAGCACTCCCAGCTGTTTGCTGCCTTTTCCTTCACCTTGAGGTTACTGCCCTTTCTGCAGAGTTGAAAAATGGAGCCAGTACACACGACTCATCACTACAGGGCAAAATCAGAAGATTTTTCCTCTCAAGCAGATTAAAATAAGACATTTCTCTTTGCACTGAAGTATATGTGCACGGTCCTTCCCAGCGCTCTGTGGGGCTGCAGGAGCCGGCAGCTGAAGGGAGGCAATTCCTGCAGTCATTTCTAAAGTGAAAAATGAATCAATATCCCATGTCAGTTATTTCTGCCACTGAAAATACATTCGTTCAGTTCCAGTTTCAATATCACTTTTTGCTTTTTAGGGGCATGCTTTTTTTTTTTTTTTTTTTTAACGCACCTCAACATGTATTTTGTGTTCAAACCCCACCATGCTGTTGGCTCTGCAAGGTAAGAGGCTTGGCGATGTCCTGTTCATCAGCATCCCACGCTCTCTGCACTGACCAAATGGGCTGGCACTCCTGGCACACTCCTGCCGCCTCGGCTCTGTGCACCCAGGGCACGGATGGCTGCAGCCTCAAGGCTTAGGCAGTGACAACTTGCATAAACAGCAACTGTCATTTGTTAAAATGTTCATCGAAATAAACAGTTCTAATAACATAACTGAGGAATGATTCCTTTGGGGCAATAGTTAGACTAAAAAGATATGAAAAATCTGAATAAAGAGACTAGCGGCGTGAAGCACTCTATTGACATTGCAAAAGGAAAAGAGATGAAGAGATTTCATTTCCCAATACATAAGAGAACATAATAATAGCTAATTCTGCTGAGGGAATGAGAAGGAAAGACACAGAGCAGTACATTCATCTAGAAATATGCAGCATTTTTCAAGGTGAATTTAACTGTAGAGCTCAGAAAAAGAATGGACTATTGCCTACATCAAAATTGTTTTGTAATAACCATTTTTACCATCAAATTGCAGTGCTCTTGACTTTACAAAATGGCAATACTCCAGAAGGAGATGGATTTGGATTCAGTCTGATTTCCCACTTGTATCAATAATGGGATAAGATTTAAAGAGTGAATATTTCCTGGAAGTAAGCAACTGGCTTCTATTTTCAAATGCTCTGAAGAGTACTTGCCTTTTCTATTCTTACAGCTTTTCAAATGTAAACAAACTAATCTTATTTTGATATAATTATACAGTATAACATATTCAATATTTCTGCTATGAAATACTATGTATATATATGCATGGCATTCTAATTGATATTGAATAAACATAAGAAACTAATTATTATCCTAGATTTATAATGGAATGAACAACAGAAGCTTTCAAATATTAGTTTCTTGAAACTTGTGCAAAGACTTCTTCCATTACCTGTCCTCCATAATAAAATTCCTCAGAATCATTATCTCCTTCGGAGTCTTCTTCAACTGTGCTGTTGTGCCTTGAGTCCTTAATGGAAAAGGAAAGTTAACAATGATACAAATGATATGCTTATTTTGCATTTACAGTTCTAATTATAACTACAGGAATTATGTTTTTTACAAATCAGCTCATAGCACCCTTTATGAAGAGATTGTTTAGTATCATTTTTCCAGAAGAGTACTAAGGACCTGTTTTAAGAATAATGAAATATCAGACAAAACAAGGACCTGCAAGGTACATAGAAACACCCTGAAATATGTTGGAGAAATAATACTTTGGCTACAGACACAGTGTGGTATTTTAAGAAACTGGGGAATTCAGTAGACTATGCGGAATACTTCACTCTGTGCTTTTGCTAAACAAAGCATAATTTACCCACCAAGACAGGTTCTGGACTTAATTCATTTGGTGTTTCAGTGACCTAATAAAATTTTAATTTACTTTATTCTGGTAAATCAATTTTAATAGCTTAAGGAAATAATTCAAGTCCAAGCAGGGGATCTCTTAAGTTCCTTTCTATGAAAAACTGACATGTTGCTGCTTATTTAATATTTTTAACAGAAGTACCAGCCTGTTGCCAGAAAGGTTCAAACTTAATTTTCTGACTAACTCTGTTCTGAGACTGAAAATTAAGGATTAGAAAGCAATATGCTTACCCAGGTAAAACCTGGTCTAAATAGGCTGCTCTGTGAATAACTGCACTCAAGTAAATAGAACTGATCCTGGTACAGACTGCAACTCAGCATGAGCTGTAGTGTTATATTCTGCTTCTCACCCATGGAACCTTTACTTATAATTATGTAATTGCTTGAAGATATTAATTCCTGTCTTCCACAATCCATGTGTTATTTCTAGGCCTTATGCTGACAAGGATCCCCTAAAGAACACCTGCTAAAATCATAATTCTTCACTTCAACCTTAACTTGATATACTTACTGCTTATTTTCTATTTCTGTCCTGTACAGAAATGCCATAATGGAATAGAAATCAGATGTATGAACCAAGGAATAGAAGTTTCCCCTAAATCTCATATATTCATAAATGTCAAATATATCCTTATCACCAATTTCTATGGTCAGAAATTCTAATCCCATTTCCCTACCTTTGCCTCTAAATTCCTGCTCTATTCACTGTATGTATACATAGAACAAAAATTGTATTTCAGCCAATTTCATGGTAATTTTCTATGACAAGGTATAAAAATAATTTCTGCTTCTATTTCACTGAAAAAACACAGAATGACTTTAGTCTTCTTTGTTTTATAATAACCTTAGCTCAAGGGGAAGTCTGCATTAAAACAGAACTCAACTGAACAAAAATTCAACACAAACCAAAGAGAAATGAAAGTCTCACATTAGAATAGTGACAAACCCATCCTACCCCAACCAAACCTCTGTCTTGCCAACAGAAATGGTCAGTGTTAGAGACTTTTTTTAAAGTTTTTTTTTTCTTTCAGTACTTTCATTTTTATGTACCCTGTTCAACTAAAAACAAAATAAAAGCTCAAACTCTGTCCCATAGAAGCTATCTATATCTCAGGCTTTTAATCAAATGGGTAAATTCTTCCTGCACTTGAATTCGTCTAATGTTTACCAAGCACTGAATACAGTGATGAGGCAGTAGAAGCAAAGTATTTCCAGTGCAGCTTTTCACATCAAATCAGGTTTCATCTACTAAAACACCCTACGATGCACATTAGCATACCTGGGCATGCTTATCCCCCCCTTTCAAGGATCAAATACAAGGATCAGAGCCTAAAAAGCAGTCGTTGAGAAACTCAGCAACCACCCTTACCAAAGGACGTCTTTCAGTCAAGCACCTGAATTCTTGACACAACGCTCAATTTCTTGCTTGGGTAGGACCCTATGTAGTACTTTCTTTGAGCCCATAACACTGTCAAGCCCTGTGGGCTTTATGTTAGTGCCACTTCTTTCTTGAGTTAATGTCTCAGTGAGACTGCTGAGGGACCCATGCCAGAGGTACAGCACAAATACAACCGTGACTGGAAGGCATTAATACTCCAGACACTACTTATGGTGAATAGAATCATGCTGAGTTCTACAGCCTCCAGTGGGGCTGCTGTAGGCCACGTGAAGCAACAGTGAGCTAATAACACGACGTGGTCCTATGTGCAAGAGCAGGTTGAAGGATAAAGGCATCATGATCATCTTCTCCAGGAAAGCTGTATTTTTAGGGCAGACATGGTCTATACCACTGTTGAACAAAAAAATGACATAAACGTCAAAACCGTCTTTCCTAGGATGGGCACATCCCTATCCCAACTAAGTCATTCACTGGTTAATCCACGTATGAAACCCAGAGAACTACGCTCATCTTCTAAAATGTATAAATGTGTACAGTTTGTGTAAGCACACATTTGATAGGAAATCTATGATAAATTTTATTATTTTCTGTTGTTTCTTAAAATAAATTCTGTTAAAATATGCGTACAAGAAATACTTACATCTCCATTCTCCCTTTGTAATTTTGATTTTATGGATAAGCAATAGTTGACATCACTGGTTCTTCTTAATTCTTAAAAGAAAAGGGAAAATAGGGAACATCTGTGAAAAATGTGAAATAATTTTGCATGTGCAGACTTGAAATACTTTGTTGCAGTAGTAAAGTAAATAAGGAACAAAATGTTACAGATATGAAAAACATCGACGAGTTTACAATACAACCGTCTAAAATTAAGAAGCCCCTGCATCTCAGAAGACTCACATTTTTAACTGTGAAATGAAACTCAGCTGGTCCATCTAGGAGATTTGTTTTTCCCAATCTGTGATTTACAATTTAGTGTCATTCATTGATTTTGAATACTTTATAAAAGAATGAAAAATCAAAACCCCTCAGCAACATTAAATCAGACCATCTTCTATACACAACATAGTTTTTTATTCTATTTTAAATGACAGGTTTTATTTGTTTGTAAATTATAGAAATATTTGTAAGTAAAATTCATCTTAAACTTCTGACTTTTATGGCCAGCTTTTGTTTGGGTGCCACTGCACCAACTTCAGTAAAATTATTCTTGTTTTACATGAGTATAAATGAGATCAGAGACTGAGGATCATACTGATTTTCCAGTGGAATTCAAAGTAATTCTGTGTTACGCAAAAAAGGCCCTAAAGCATTGTAATAATAATAAAAAGACTGCAAAGTCAAGTGTTCCTATCTGAAGAACTGCCAGAATTAAGACTGCTCTATGCAGTTTCTCCTGCAGCCTGAAATCATCAGGGAGTTTGGCTGCTAAAATCCAGAAAGTCTTTATAAAGTATGCATAAATCTTGATTATATATTGTATGAATGTGCCTATATGTCTGAAAAGCATACCCTTTCATGTATCAAACACTTCTTGAAAGTACGGAAATAATTTCAAATGAGAGGTTCCCAAAATCACTGGAAAAAATATGGTTTTTTCTATAGCCTAATTTAGTGAAACAGCTGAACCATTTTGTTTGAAAATTCCTGAAATAATTCACCAGAGGCAATGGTAGTTACAGGCTGTTTCATCCCCAATGGTGAGGTTCAGTGAAGTTTTAAGCAAGTGAGCATGAAAACTTATAATTGGGAAGTATTAAGCACCTCTAACTGTATTCAGGGAGAATTGCTTTAGTACAGACTGCAAGCCATTAAAAGAATAAAATACATTCTGCCTTCACAGTCATGGTGATCCCCAAAAGAAATATTTTAATTTCTTCTATTCTGAAATGTAGGACAATTTACTACAGCAAGAAAGAGCTGTGAGAAAATAGCAAACTGTATGGCTGCACACATTAACATATCTCCCTTTAAGTGCAGGCAACATTTTATCTTTCCTCACAAAATATGAACTTGATAAAAGAGTCGGGACATAAGATTACCTGTAGCAATTTGGTGGAAAATTACTGGAATCGGTTCTGTTGTAACTAACACATCTTCATCATTATCAGAACTGGAAACATAAGTGTTATCTACGAAAGAAAAACACCTAGCAGTTAAAGTCCAGTTGTGCTCTGCCAGCCTCTTCCCACATTGCCCATCCCAGCCTTGTACCATAAGGAATCACTCCCTGGATGGTTAGGGAAGCAGAGCACTTTCATGTTCGTGGTGTGTGGTTTTTTTCCTCTTGAGATTGCTAACAAAAGGAAAAATACCAAAAGGATGGAAGATTTGGACCCAAGTTTTATACAAGCAAATCCCTGGAGTCTGATATCATGGCTTTCGTTAATCACACCAAGCACTGCTCTGAACCGTCCCAGGAGGATTATGGGAGTTTGAGCCAATCTTTTCCGAAACAAAGACTTGTTCTATGCTTTTTGCTATGCCTGACACTAAACCTCAAGTTAGATCTGCTGTGCAGAGTGAAGAGCTGGGTGTTAATATTCCATTATGCAAAATACCTGTGCCTCATTTTGCCTAGTCAGATAAAGGTTGTTTGAAGTATCTTCTAATCAGTGGATAACCTTTCTTGTGCCTGATTCAGGAAAAAAAAAATCCTCCCACTTAACAAAAATGTTAGGTATGGATTTGAATATGGAAAATCTATCCCAAATTTTCTTACAAAATGTAGGGATTAGGCTGAGGGGGTATGTGTTGTGCTTTTGGTTCGGTTTCCTCTTTTGCTTTCCAATCAAACATTTAGTAACAACAAACAAGGAGCAGCAAGTTTCTATGTAGTATCTGCAGAAGCTAATTTTGCATGAATTGCTGAACTGCCTATGAAAGTAATAATATTTTGTTTTCTACTGATCTGGTCTGAATTGAAACTTATGCTCTAGAGCAAAAAGGCTGACAATTAAGATAATCACGGATAAAGAGACAAATAAGAGAACTGAAACAAGGACTTGATCTATCATCATTCTGAACACTCTAGTGTTCCACATCAGCAAAGTGCATGAACTCACATGTAATTTTACGCATACTGCTACAATCTCAAAGCCTTTGACCACAGTGCTTCCAGTGCAATGTTAAAGATGTTAGCATTAATTGAGCAGTAAGTTCAGTAATATTATCCTTTGTATTACAGAGGCTCTTTGCAGCTTGAATCAAGATGAAGCCACAGTGCTGCCGCCCCTTTCTTGCACAGGTCTGCCTTTGCAAACTAGGAGCTGCACTACCGCACACGGACAGGCGTGTGGGGCTTCCCCAGCCCGCTGCCTGTGAAACTGCCTTTCTGCCTCATTCACAGACATCTTCAGAGTCTGACACTAGCCCACACCTTTGCCTGCTTCCACTCCTGTGCTGTCCCATGAGGTAATCTGAGTGATCTGCGCTCAGCTCAACATATACATATTGTGAGCAAGCAATTGCTGCAGAGGCCAACACCACGTTTCCCTGAGCTCTGCACTCCAGCGGGCCCAGCAACCTGCTCCATCAGCTCAGTCTGTGTCTGCTTGGCTATGCACTTGGCACAGGGGTGTGTTTCAGAGCCACAGCATCACAGATTCACAGAATCCCAGCTTGGTAGAGGTTGGAAGGGACCTCTGGAGACCATCTAGTCCAACCCCCCTGCTAAAGCAGGATCACCTACAGCAGGTTGCACAGGATCGCACCCAGGCGGGTTTTGAATATCTCCACAGGAGACTCCACAACCTCTCTGGGCAGCCTGTTCCAGTACTTGGTCACCCTCAGGGTAAAGAAGTTTTTCCTCATGTTCAGATGGAACTTCCTGTGTTCCAGTTTGTGCCTGTCGCCCCTTGTCTTGTCGCTGGGCAACACAGAGAAGAGTCTGGTTGGTCTCTTCTCCCAAGCAACAAGTGATAGAACAAGAGGAAATGGCCTCAAAATTGCTCCAGGGGAGGTTTAGGTTGGATATTAGGAAAAATTTCTTCACTGAAAGGGTGATCAGACATTGGAGCAGGGTCCCCAAACAGGTGGTGGAGTCACTGTCCCTGGAGGTGTTCAAAAACCATGTAGACATGGCACTTCGGGACATGGTCTAGTGGACATGGTGGTGTTGGGTTGACAGTTGGACTTGATGATCCCAGAGGTCTTTTCCAACCTTAAAGATTCTATGATTCTATGATTCATTGCATATTTAAAATGGGGTTCCTCCAGCCACCTGCCAGCATTCACTCCTTCTCCCACTTCTGTCATGCGGCAGGACAGGCTATGAACTGTGCCTCCAGGACTGCTGCATCTCACCCTCTCCATGAACCCCTGCCTTGCCTCTATTTGCACGCTTCACCTTGCTGGATCATTTCAGTGTTAGCCTCACCATGCCAGAGGGCTCTGGGCATATACAACATACGCATATACAACCATTCCCTTCCTAGGTTTGGGAGTGTAACTGATTGCTATGGAGTCTAATGAGCTGTAATTAGAGAGGCCATCATTTGGCTTTAAATATATCTAACACCATATATATGGACAGGAGAAAGGAAATCCATGTGCTAGAACTTATTGCTGTATGAAAAAGTAGGAAAAACGACAATATGTGCTGTACAGAATAGACAGTTATCAAAATATACATATATGGAAAAAAAGGCCTGCTCAATTACAGGTTTTATAGATTTTAATTATATTTTTATGCTCATTGTCATTCTTTCTTGGCAGCTGGATAATATGATTTTCACTGCCAGGTTTTTGTTTTCCTTTTCTATTTGGCAGACATTAGGGTTTTTTCCTTCCCTTCCATCAGTCTAATGAAACTTGAAATTAAGACACTGGTTTTGGTTTGCATCTAGTTTCTAACACACTAAACCCAGGAACACCTCTTAAACAGAGGACCTAGTGCCTGGACCTGGTGGAGGGATGCAGCATGTCCTGAAACTGGTTCTCTCCATCTCTGCTGCAATCTAACAAGATCTACAAAAAGCATGTTTCTGTTAACACATGTGTAACCCACAAATCACTGGGATAAAAGACTACAGCAGTTCTATGAGTTTATGGCAGTCAACATGTATCACTCCAAACATATATTCATTAGCAAAATGCTTGCTGCTGTAATGGTTCTCACAGGAGTCTTGATCCACTCGTATTAACGGCTCTTTAGTCTACTCATTGATGTTATATTCTATAACTGCTCCTTAGGAGTATTATTTTTCCCCAGTTCTGTCAATGTTATGAGAAAATAGTTACAGAGATATTTTGTTGGAACTGTTATTACCTGCCTCTAAAATTTTCAGTGATATTTTCACAATTTCAGCGATGTATATATGACTTTGAGACAGTAATGTCTCAACACTATTCCTATTTTCTTCAGTGTGCCTTTGTGAGCATATTTTTAGCTTTCACTCATAATTATGAAACTTTCAAACACCTTCCATTACTGAAAGTTGTCATGAGATATTATGGTTCCCATAGGTATGATTTAATGCTCAGCTGTTTGTAATCTTTTGATGCTTTATGAAGCAATTCAGCAATAGCTACACACTGTTATCAGTGCCAAAGCAGTGATGCTGCATACATAACAGCAATGCAGGGAGCTAAAGTATATGCAGTATCCAAAGCTCTTCTTGTAGTATCTAAAATTTACTTGTGGTAGTATCACTTTTGGCTGAATGAACATCATTGGTATAGTAATTTAATCTCTTCTATTTTCATGTATTTATTGCATGCATTAGCAATTTAACTGATAATCAACTCTGACAGCCTTGTCTTGGATTTCCACATTTGATCCACTGTGTATTATACACTCTTAATCTCCAGAGGATACAACTTTGGTATAGCTACGCACTAATGGACTTAAACCTCAATCTGCAAAGATTTATCCTGTGAGAAATGTAATTGGATGAGCACGTGTTGCTCTGAACTCTGTCAACTAACAACGTTACTTGAAGATCATCTTCCAGTTGAGGAGGACGTCAGCACAGACCTTCCCATACTTGTCACCATTGCATCCTGACATATCCCTGAAACATCCCTTAAAATACATGCCAGAGAAGAGAGCCACAGTCAACAATAATGTTAAGTTAGAAATTTAGGACAAAGAGAGGAGACAAAGAATCTGGCTCACCAAGTCAAAATGAGTATATTTAGGATCAAAGCTATAAAATGGCAAAGAGTCACCATCATTCCTAAACACCTCTTCATCACAAAGCTAACGTAGATCCTGTAAAAGCCTGAGATATGAATGAAATCAGCTCTTTCAAAGCCTTGATCAGTAAACACATGCAGCTGGTTTTACAGTCCCCTCACCAAGTTGGCTACAGTGTAAAATGTTCAAATTCTATCTCACTTTAAAATGTAGGAGGTGATGGCAGTGAGTATTCATTAGGTTTTAGAGACACCAAAGTCACTCAGGCTTGTAGGCCGTCAGGACACACTGCAAATAGCATCTGTAAGGGAAATTTGAGGTCTGCCAGACAGAATTTTGCCAGGAGGTGAGATCTCACGTGCTGTGGGAGTAACTGCTGGTTCAGTGCTCCAGCTTGCCATTTAGTTAGGGGTTCCCAGAAATCAAGTTCTACGCCTTCATAATAGCTTAATCCCTGAAGTGAATAAATGCATTACTGATGATTAATAAACCAAACTGTTATTAACATATGGTGCAGATTTTTTTCAACTTCTTGTCCCTCTGTTCATTGTCAGGTCAATGTTGTAATCAGTAAATCAACACATCACTGGTATGACTGTGTTTTTTATGAATCTCAGTTTCTCCCCTTACTACATGTTGAATAGATTATTAGTAGCAGTTTTCCCTCTAGTTTTTACTGGTAAAAACCCCTCTCTCATAAAGGTTGATAGCATTCTTTCACATAACCCATTGTATTTAGCATCACTCTGATGCTGATTTCTCTCTATATGTGCTTCAAACACTCTGGTGTTTTGAACAGACATAGTCTACTGCTTATCAGTGAAGAAGATCAAAGCCTCACTTCTTTAGAGATGCTAAAAGAAACAAGATATATTTCTTTCAGAAACATTACAGAGATGTTACAGATAAAGATCAAAAAAGGCCAGAGGGTTTCATATCATTCATGGTACTTACACTATTAAATACACAAATGAGCAAAACACACAATGTGGTGCAATCCAACAGTATCTTTACTTGCACAGCACCTGTCTGTCCTCACCCCCCTTCCCTCTCCTGCTTCTGCTAACCTCTGTGCTACCTGAAGTATCTGTGCAGTCTCTTTGTGAGGGCAATCAGGGAAATAAGCCAGATCAAAACTGGCTTTTGCTCTTGCCTGGTATCTTTCAAATGAATAATTCCCCTTCTCTAGATGGGCTGCATGGTTACACAAAACTTTCACCAACACAGCTCAGAGTATGAAAGGGAGGCAGGACTGAGCATCTGGGAATAGCCTTGCAAGTTTATGTTACCAAAGACACACCCATACACAAACCCTTGGCTCCAACTGACCCTGAGAAGCATCACTGCACAGTCCACAGGCTTCACTTGAAGAACGTGAGTAGTCTCATTATGGTCTAACGCAGAACTGCTTTGCTGGCCCTGCGCCAGACTGCTCAGCCTCTTGAAAGATCAAGTTTTATCTACCAGGCCAAAGAGAAGATGGGTGCTTTCTCACTCCTATCACTGTTGGCTCCAGACACGGAAAGCATCACAAGCTCCGGTCTCTGTAAACTTGTGAACCAGGTTTTCTCACCCTGACCCAGCTGACAAATGTCACCTGAAAAGGAGAAATGACCATGAAAATAATCTAACTAATGGAAAGTGATTAGCACAAGGATGCACCTGGAATACATCAACACCATTTCAGATATTCTCATCTGAATATAGCAAATTGTCATAACATGCATACATGTGTTATGGACAAGAATGTTGCACTGTACCTGGGTAATCCTCAGAGACGTGCACTGAATAGGATACACTGTAAATAGAAAAAAAAGAAACAACAGAATTAATAACAACAACGTTAACTGCTGGCATAACATTTTTTTCCTGCTCCCGTATTATTTTATGTTTATTTAGAGGTTCCTGGCAGTTTCCAGGACAGAAAGTAACAGCTGTTTTGATGGCTTTTGAAGTGCCCACCTAAAAAAAAAAAAGCGTCATGCATATTTTGAAAGCTTACTTTGCTACATCGGCACATCCCGATTTCAACCTTCTTAAAAGGAATATCAAGACTGCATTATATTCACTTTGGAGTAACATTTTGCAATATCTGTACTTATGCTTAAAAAAAAAAAAGTTTTTCTTTGAACACCAGAACTAGAAAACCCCAGTTTTCCCTGCATCTGGTTTCCAGGGATGACTGCAGACTCAGTAGGAAGCCTGTCTCACTGGCTGGGGCACTTCTGCACCTTCCCGTTAGTCTCAGCAAAGGCTCTGGATGGCTTGGGCTACTTCCTCTCACCCAAACCCCGCATTTGTAACAGTTGTGGCAATTTTGTACCTCTTTGTCAAGCTGAGTTCAAATCAAATTTGAAAGAGCTACAGTCACACTAAAGGGTAGCCTCACTACATGGATTACCTGAATCTGTTTCATCAGAAAACAATCATATAAACACACCGTCCTGGTCCTCCAGCTCAGCCCACATGTGCTTTCCCTACCACCCAGTAGAACCTTCACTAAATTCACTGCTGAGAGCTGGACAAGTGGGCATGATGGTCTGCTCCATTATCTAACTACCCACCGAGTCCCTCTGATTTTTTTTTAAGGTTGATGTGCATCTTCATTTTGCATTAAAACCATTCAACTCTGCAGCATGCTGAAAGCTTTCTGTTGTATAATTCATGTTCTTTCCACTTCTAAATTCTATAAATTGTATGTGTCAACTTACACATTTAAATAATACATGGCATGTGTTCATGTCTGTAGCAAGTTAAGCAGACAGACAAAGGCAGGATTGCACAGTCCTCTTAAGAAATTTTGGTATAAATTGTACATCACTGAAAATGGGTTCAGTGGATCTTTCTAAATTACAGGAATACAGCTTCCATGTAGACTGTAAAATAAAACCATGTATTATTTTTTTCTTTTTCTCTCTCAAGGACTTCCGTTAAATGAGCTCCACTTTCACAATCCAATGACTGTAGGAGGCAATCAATACGAAAAAGTAGGTCCCTCACACTTTCTTCAGTAAGTCAATCTATTACCGCACAGTTCTGTCACCTGTTTTTGCACATCATCTATTCTAGTGTAATTGATTTTATGTATTGTTTGACTAAGAAGCAACGATGCCTGTTTCTTCAACAGCTGCAAATGTTCACATAAATTGAAGCAGAAAGAGTGTTTATTACAGCTGACAACAGATTTAGCCATACAACTCTTGATAGCCTCAGTCAATCCAGAATTAAATCTCATCGCTGTGCAAATTCAACATTTTGTGATTTTTCTCTTTTAATTATTTAAACATTTGGAATAGGCAGCATCTGTATCCCCTCATCTTGGAGCATTTTACCTAAAGACTGGGGTATTTAAATCTAATGAATCTGTCATGGTATAAAATATCGCTATTTTAAATAGGAAAATATTCCAAAATAAGGAAATGTTATACCTTAGTGCAGTCATGTGTGGAGAATTTTGCCCTGTGGTGTCAAAAACCCCCCCCAACAAAACCAAATCCAAGAAGTTAACTAAGGGCCTGTTCTTACCAAAATCCATCTTCTAGATGTTGTGTTTGTAACCATGACTTCTTCCTTCTACTACCAAAAGAGGTATTTCAGTCTTAGTCTCTTAGACTGGCTGCTTGCACACCTCTTTGCTGCCTACAGAATTACTGTGTATGGGTTTATTTGACTCTTGTTATATAGGATTATCTTCAAGTGTGGACTTTTATTCCAAGAAAAGAAAAATCTTTCTAGAACTCCATATTCTAAATCAAAACCATCTCAATCCAATTTAAAAACTGCAGAAAAGCAGGGAAATTCCACATAGGTATTAAAAAAAAGTTTTTCATATTGAGAACAAGAACAGGGTCTGAAGAAGTTACAGAATTTTCAACAGTGCAGATATTCAAAACTCAACTGGGTAAGGACCTCAGCAACCTAATCTAACTTCAAAGCTGGACTTGACTTCGAAGTTAACTTCTGCTTTGAGTGGGAGGTGGATCAGGTAATCTGCACAGGTCATCTCCCTCACATGATTACTCTATGCGTGGATGTGCAGAAACCCTATGAAAGCGTGTTTCTCTTCCTTCTTCTTCATCAGGTGGTATCTGTGGCAGCAGCAGCTGTGGAGAAGTTAAATGGAAACTAGTAAGAAAAAAACAATCCTGTAGGTCTTGTGAGATGGAACTAAAATGAAAAGGTTAATGAAGACGCAGGTTAGAAATAGCCTCAAACCAGATCCTGTAATGATTGTAAGCAAATTCAGGGTCTGACCCAGAGCCCACTGAATCCAGCAGTGATCTCACTACTAAAATGAGTATTATCAGAGAAGAGAAGGGAAAGGTAAAAATCATGTAAAGTAAAACTATTCTGTGATCCCAGTAATAAAAAGTCCCCTTCTTACAGAAAAAAAATTTCTAATGTCACCTCCAACTGAAAAGCATTAATAGAAAATCTATCTGCCAAACCAAAATTAAATGGCAGTATGTTGGAAATAGTAATAGAATCTGATAAGCCTGAGCTGCCACTTCAGAGGAAAGTGTTTAAAGAAGATGTGGACCAAAGATTAAATAACAAAATGCCTGAAAATGGGATATTAACCTCTAATTAAAATAAACCAGTAGTTTTTATTAGAAACACAACTGACTCAGTTTAGGAAGTGAACAAAGTTTAGTCCTCAACTCAGCATAACTATTAGTTCATTAGTTCATCAGGGTGTGTTTCATCTGAAACTCTTTATCTTATTAGTTCCACCCCCCACTCCCTCCCCCCAAAAAGCAACGTCTAATTGTCTTCTTTCCATCTAAATTCACATCTTCAGCACATGTTGGGATCTCTGTACTGCCCTCTCTTCAGTGTCTCCAGATCAGTGTACTCTGAGAAGTATTAGTGAAATATGCCAGAGAAAGCTCTTCTGGAAACAGACTTTTAGATAGCTTATTCCTCTCACACATATTTAAACTCATATTTGGGGAGAATAAATGGCTTATTTGAGCCCCCAGAGAGAGGTGGTGGTGCTTTGCTTGGGCTTATAATCTTACGTTAGTTATGTGCAGGTTATGGAAGCAAAAAGTAGAAATAAAACTACTGAACAGAACAAAACTTGGTTTTGTGTCCCAGCCTGCCCCTGTGATTGTCACATAGGATCACGCTTTGGCACATTTTTCTGCACTTAGGGTAAACTGCTTCCTACTGACTGGGCACACGATTTGTCAGAAAACACACTGTACCAGGCTAACAAAGGTCTCTTAAGAGGCTCCTGTCCTGCAGCCATCCAAGCACTTTCCCGCGGACTTCAATGAGATTTAGAGCAAAGACAGAAACACAGGACTGTGATGGCTTACATCACCTTAAACAGCACAGACTTCAGTGAAGATGCAGATGTTCAACGCCTCTTGGTGTTAAATCCTCTCAGAGCCAAAGAAACCCTTTACTGAAGCAGCTTTCTCATTTAAGTACTGAGAAATGCAACTGGAATTAATTTAGGCCTGGCCCCCACACAGAAGTACAACATGATTATTCCAGTGAGGGATGTGATTTCTCCTTCTGGCAATGCAGTTCCTCTGTACAACCCTATTGCAGTTACAATGCTATAAATACAGCTTATAGCACTATAATTTATTTCCATTCCTATAAACACATTCTAACCAGCCAACCATCATCCTTGCTTGTTCAGTTGTATTGCTTTAGCTACATGAACATAGTTAAACTCTTGGGTGTAAACAAAGCCCCAATGATGGTGTTATTTCTGTTTTACTCAGCGCAGACCCTCTGCAGAAGGCATCCTATAGCACATATTTTTCTCAACCCTTAAGCTCAGAACAAGCTTCATACTAGAAGTGGCCTACCAAAATTTTTGTTATTTAACAAAGTTAAGCACCTTGTGAGAAATTAGTGAGAGCTGTCATATTTCACTGTGTATGAGTTTTTAATGTAAACTTCTTATTGCTTGAAATAATATTAATATGTAGATCCACACCTTAGCTTAGTAACAATTCTGCTCACAGGGGACTCCTTGCAAACATTTTCCAATGTGTTTTAACCATAACTGTTCCTTCTTCAGAAAGATTATCCTGCAAAGGTCCATCTGCATTTGAGAACTAATTCATCAACTAGATGGGGATCCACCACATATTTGCTAATTTTCAGATTAATCTGTCCCAATTTGATATAGAACAAGCAGATTCACCTGCATTTGACGTTACTATAATTTCTCAAAGCTAGTTAAAAAGGAGTCCAGAGTGCAAACTGATTATACTACCCAGCAAAATATTACCCCAAAATTGAAGCTCCAGGGCAGAGAAAAAAAAAATCCATTAAAACTGAAGAAGGCAGCAAAGCAAAAGTTACTGTGACAAAGCACATTCATAAAAACAAAAACCATCTTCATCTCTTTACATTAATTTGTAAGATTGTTTCCCGTGCCTTGAACTGCAGCTTTTACCTATCACAGTACAAACCCCACGATCAGACATGCATCCTGAAGACACAACAGTGATGCTGGAGCTGGCGTGTATGACGTATCTTCCCATCAAATTCACGTTATCTCAACTCTGTGCCACCTGTAGTTTCTCTCTAGGAAAGAAATCCTTTAAGCTGAATTTCCAGCTGTTTTGCACAGCAGGAACACCGTGAAGCATCTGATGCAAGTCTAAGATTTATGTCTATGGAACGGTTATGACAATTCAACCAGCTCTGTCCCATGGCAACAGCTGACTTATTGCCTTATTAAGTGTGGAAATTGTGATCTAGTTTCTATTCCAGTTTTAGCTGTCTCTACTAGAGCCAGAGCTCCATGTGCAAATGTTGTAGCCGGCAAATTTGCTCAGGAAAGGAAACAAGATTTTTTGTCATGTGGAATCTTATGGTCATCTAATGCTGATCTATAACAAGATAGAGAAGAGTAAACAGGACTTTCTTAATGCACCAGGAGCTACAGAATTCAGAATAGATTATATACATTTATTTATAAAAATTTATTTATATAAATCCCAGATCTAGCTCATCAGTAAAGTATTATACCTGAAGAAAAATACTAACAGTTAGCAAAGTAAGCTATAGAAAACACGTAAGATCAAATGCTACTGTGGTATTGATTATATGCGAGGGTCAACTTTTGAACAAGACGGTGAGCTGAAGAAAAGATTAGTGAAACCTTGATAAGAAAAATAAAATGATACTGGTGAAATCTTTGGGCTGAAGGGCCTTTCTAATGACCTGTATAATATTTCTAAAAGCACAGTATGATATAGACCTGATGTTTTTACTCTCTTCTAGGTGAGGCAGTAAGAAGCAATAAGGTTGTATTGAACAGATGCAACTGAAATTGTATTCTTTTACCAATTTCTAGGTATCAACTCTCAAAATTACTACCCATCTTGAGTATCTACACATAACATGCCACAGTAGAACAACATTTCATGAATGTCCCTAATTAAACAGAAAATATTCCCACTCCCATCTTCAATCCTTTATTTCCTTGTCTTTGAAAATGCTTCCAAATTCTTCAATGGATTCATACTACTTTCACAGTCTTAAGCTCCTCTTCTACTTCAGGAAGACCACCATTTGATCCTGAAGCCAGACTCTTCATACCATTTTACTTCTGACTAGCCTTTTTCCTCAAATAAACAAAATTGGTTCCAAAAGGATTCCACCACGAACATAAGCCACTCTGTTTTCTAGTAACTGGTCCGAGATCCAGTTTGAAACGAATGGCTTGGCAATAAATAATATCACAAATACAGGGTGAAAATTATGATTTTCAGAAGATATACTGTGGGATCCCATCCAAACAAAACTTTCATATTGCATTCTTGAAACACCTGGCCTTTGAACAAGTGCCTTAGGAATTGGTAGGAGAAGGCATTTAGGTATTGGCCAGCTGAAAAACTAGGTAAGCTATTTACACAAAAAAATTGGAAAATTTAACAAGAAAAAAAAATCCTTTTTTTTTTTTTGTAGTTGGCCTTATTTGAATTAGGAAATTCTCTGAAGAGAATTACAATTCAAAACTAATAGTTAAACACACTGCAAAATGCTTCAATGTCAAGTCTTTCTTCCAATTTGTACAAAGATGACATGCATGCAAATAACGGCAAAAGAGACCCAGCAGCCATAAGCAACAATTTTCTACGGCAAAAAGATCTCTTCTGCTTAATGGACACTGCCAAAAGACAAGCCTTCCAAAGTCACAGCCTGGAGACAACCATTTTGTTCTATGCTGAAAACAGAACAAACAAAATAACTATAAAAGCAATTTAAAAAAAGACAAAAATTACCACTGTGTTACTTACAGCTAGGACAAAGAAACTTAATGCAAACTCTCCTCTTAGTGTTCAACAGCCACAACCATGAGCGAAAGATAAATGTTAGGTTTTTTGATAATTTATGAATCAGTGAATTAGCGAAATACTTAATCACTTGGTATGTATGACTACTGTGTTATGAAACACTTCAATACATTTCAGTGGAGCTCTTAAAACAATGCAATTTCACTACAGGAAAAATAATCTTGTTCTTCCACTCTGGAGCTTTTGAAAGGTTCCATCCCACCCAGTACACATCAGCTGAGCACGTGCTCCATTGAAGCTCATATTCAGAAATATACATAAAACTACAGCAGCATTATGAATTTTCTTATCAGGTAATTTTTGTAATCAACTACTGCTAGCATTCACAATGTCTTTAGTAAAAAATATGGAGACTTTAAAAATGTATTTATAAATGTACATTTATACAAATATAACACACATTTTATTGTATTGTAGAACACATCAATGAGTGAAGTAAATCTTATCAGCCAACACAAATCAGCGAGTCCTGCGTTCCATTCATGCATGATACTTTTACAATAGAGTTCCAGTAATGTGACAAAAACATAAATGGAACTGAAAAAAGTTCCAGTTGCGTAAAACACTAACCACAAAATGACGTGCGTCTCCAAACAGACAGACAGACGAACAGTAGTTAGAATCATATGAGTTAGAAATATGGAAGATAGCACATCACATGACGTGGTTCTGAAAATAAAAGTTTGCATAAGGCTTTTTAAAATGCAGATAAGTATACAGGCTTTTTGCTCTTTCACACAGTGAAATAACTATTGAAGCACAGGACTTGTGCTTTTTTTTAAGCAGTGAAATAACAACTGATGTCATTACATAAAATAACAATTCCTGAAAAATAACCACATTATCTTCTGGAAAAAAGAATTAGAAGTCTCCACAAATGAGACAAAAATTAAAAGGAGGTGGACCTAAGTTTTCATGCACATATTAGCACAGCTATGGAAAATGTGACTGTTAATCAAGGACAGTAAGAATAATCTAACTATACTAAAATTTATTTTCTTTTCTGTTACAGAATTGAGAACTTGAATTAAATCCCACTGAAGTCCAAGGGAGACTTTAGTACTGGACAAAGAAGATTACAGACAAGTTGCACAGAAAATACAAGACTTCTGGCCCCTGTCACACTCCTGGTATTTCTAGAAACATGTACTTAATCACTTTGCTAAAAATTTCAAGATGTATTCCAAAGGGTGTAAATTTTGGTAAGCACTTTTTTTTTTAAATATATATATATTTGCAGCTTTCTATACAACTGGACTGTGAACGATTTTACATCCATGCTATTTTCTGGATTCCTGATTCAATCAAGCTTCGTGGATTTCTAAACAGCTTTTGAAGTACCCTTTAAAATGTTTTGAATGTGCTTGTCTGCATCTCAGCAATTTGTTTTCAGATACACAGGCCACCTTAAATCTCCTTCTGAAACACCAATGAGTTTCTGTATCCCTTGTGATCCAATAACTGATGACCCAGTATCAGTCACAGTTATTTTTTTGCTGCTAGATAGAGCCAGGTGCTTGCAAAAAAGTGAAATTTGTGCACACACTCTTTTCACTATAGATCAAAACTCCCCACGGTGCACCAGCAACTATACAGAAGAGAATAACAAGTGACTCTGAGTAATCTTCTCCTCTGGATGTTGAAGAATGCACGTGTGTGATGACATATGAAAAGTCCCAGGCACAGCTATTGATGACAAATTAGAACCATTCCAAAGAGAGATAAGCAGTATCAATGCGTCAAAAATGGCACTGCTTTCATTTCTTGATATAACCTGGAGGAACAGAGGCGCTGAGTTAAAAGTTATATGTTTGCATTTGTCACTAAGAATAACTGAGCTACTGGTCCTTTCACATAACCAAAGTGCATCTGAATCAAATAGTGAATGTTATTCATAAAGCCCCGCTTGATTATTCAAATAAAGGGGATACAGAAGACTGCAGGCTCAACCATTTCCCTTTTGCAAAGCATCCAATGAAAAAGGCATGGCAACTTCTAGTAAATGCACTGAAGTCTACAAGATTAATCATCACTCCAACAAATACGAGGGCACTCCTAAAAATAAAAACAGTACTTATGAAATAAGCAAATTAGGGACAATTGGGGGGAAAAAAGTGCATGCTGTGTGTCATTCTAGAAAGAGTTACATCAAAATATGGCTACGTGTGCAAAGCAAGGTTGTTCACAGACTATATCAGAACCAGACCATTTCCCCAGAACTAAAGGCGCTTCTTCTTGCTTCTATCTGACCAGGTCCAGCTCCCTCCCCTTGACACGGATACTCTTAAACGTCTCTGCTATGTTCTTCCTTCTCCTCACTGGTTTGAATTCTCCCTCCATCCTCCCCATTAGCTTTCATCCTATATCAGTCTTCCCCAGGACACACAGTGCAAAACAAACTCAGGACAGTAACCTCTTGACCCAGCTCAGCTGCCACCAGAGCAGCATATATGATTGTAGCCTTTGGACACCTCATTTCCAGGGTTGGGCCCATCTTCTTCCACTATGTGTTTTCTACAGTTTCTTTCTTTTTTTTTTTTTTTTTTAAAGAAGAAAGTTTTTCCTCTCTTCAGCTTCTTTCTTTTCATTTTGGAGCCTTGTTGTCAGAAGCAACCATAATAAGTTCCTTTTGGAGCCAGTTAAGAATTATCTTAAAGCTGTAAGGTTTTGGTCCACATTGTTGCTATTGGAAGGCTGTTCTGAGGCTCTTGTGGCTGTAATTCTAGTAACTCAGCTTTCAATTCTGATCAATTGAATGGAAATCCCTTGTCCAACCCCTGTACAAAACCTCTGTGCTGTGATCTTTCAAAACAAAAATAAAAGGACACAAAACGAAGCAACCATGATCCCAAGGCAGAGACACAAGGCAAACTGCAAACCAAACAGTTACAGGCATCCAAGCAACAGAGGAGAGCATCTTGTCAGGGGAAGTTTTACCTTATCACTTTAGCAGATAATTCCAGCACCTTACCAATCATTACAAACAAAGACCATATAAATCCCTGGAGACATTCACTGTTTAACTAACTTCATTGTGTCTTTAACAAGTGGAAATGCTCCTTTCCTTTACATGCAGTGTTCAGCAACAGAGAAAACCCCCCAGTATCCTTCTTAGACCACTCTAGATATTCATTAATTAGTTGGCATTTTGCTTGTTTATCTAATGAGGTGTGTGACAGCCACTGCTGTGCAGGGAAAAAGTAACATTTAAATACTCTTTCTCTTCAGTTCTTTGAGGTATCTCACAGAATTCAATTTTTTCCCTTCCTCCTGCCCTCCTCCCTCCTCAAATAAAGTCCCCAAAAGTTCTTGGTATAGCTGAAATAGTGTATTTATGGACTGAACCTATTTTTTTCTATAAGTTCCATGCATACAGCTTCCATTAACATCAGTACAAACTCAATATATAACTTCTAAATATAGAATTTTAACACCAAATTATTACATTTAGGAATATTCTAAACTAAAATTGCATATTCTTGCACACAATCAACATAACACATTCCCATAGGGCAAGATTTTCAATAGATGTTACCCATGAAATTGCCCAATCCGGTATATTCATGCCTATATAACCCATTAACATAATTCAGGACCATTGGCATACATAGTCAGTTATTCATGTATTACTTTCAAGTAAACATAGTCTCCTGGTCAAGTTAGTAAGGTGGTGTCCGGCACCTCTGAAAATTGCTAATTATGATATACCACAGACCCATATCCTGCACATATTTTAACCCAAGGTGACAAACACTGTTCCTGACTTCTGTGCCACACAGCTGCAAGGATTGCTTGCAAACCTGAGGCTTGGCTCATCCAGATGTCCCATTACATTAACATGGTCAAAACCACACCGTTTTCTTTGATTAGATACACAAAAGGAGGTGCTACGCTGCTATTCACAATGCCAGCAGGCTTTGCCTCCTCAGCCCAAAAGACCCAAGAATCACAGTAGTGTGAGGGACAACATGAAGCACAAGAGTGGCTTAAACTCCCACCCCTGGGGTCTCACTGGTATACCTGTAACATCTCTGCCACTATACCACAGTCATGAACAGCATTCACAAACAGCAAATAAAATGGAAAATTTGGTATGAGATGACAACAAGAAAAGATGATCCTTTTTTTTTTTCCTTTCTTTTCAGATATGACAGTTTCAGTCTAAGGGCACAGGTACACTTCAAATACAGCATTCAGACCTGGGTGTTCTTAGCATTAGAAAGATGTCAGTAAATTGGGAGGAATACAGGAATCATCAAGAAACAATCAGCAACCTAACAGAACAGGCTGGTGAGCAAAAAAATGTAAATGGGTTCAGACAGCTAGGTATACAGACTATGGCAAATCAATGAGCAAGTGTGGAAGGAAATGTGATGACTGCTGAGACATGTTTTCAGAGTACAGACATGAAGATGGGTATCATATTTACATGATGGCCCAAGAGAAAATGGCAAGCAATATTCAGGTGAAATTAGAGGAAACAGTATAACTTAGCTGAAAATTGGAAATGGAGAATGCCATTAAACAGTGAATTAGTCTCCCAGGGAAGGGTTAGAGGGCTACTCACATAGCCATTTAAAGTATGGATGGAAAAGGAGCTTAAATAAAATTAATGGGAAAAAATTTGCATTGGCCAGGTTACTAACAAATATGTTTCCCATTGCTAGTTTCAATGAGTTATGAATGAGTAAAATGTTACTTGCCTTTTTCACTAGTAGCTTGGAGAACAAAGTTGTAGGTTGAATATGACATTGATGACTTCTCAATGTGACTCATGGAAAAAAAATTCAAAGCATACCCTTCTACTGTATTTCAATAGTGTGCAGAATAATAGCAGCAGGGAATTTCAGTTCAAGTGCTTTTTATGCATTTGAACTGGCAGCATTGGCTAAGGTCTGAAACAGTTCTTCCACCAACTTGTCATGAATTTTAGCTGTTTCCTGAATATCACACATTCTGATTTCTTCTTCATGACAGAATGCAATAGGAAGCATACTGCGCTATTTTTTTCTTTGCATTTAGGCATATGTAGTAACAGTCAATCTAATAAGGAACAATTTCTAAATATATGGGCTGTTCTTGGGCCGAAGAATGTTTCTAGGTACATGACTGCTCACAGAATATTAATTTCATATTATACTCAGACAACTGTACCTGAATGTAATCTGGCAGACATTCCTACAGAAAATGCTAAACAAACTATAGAACAAATAACAAAAGATAATTTTAGCATCCTACTCCAACATGTACTTAGATTTTAAATACCATTTTAATTTGTAAAGATACAATTAAAAAATCCTTCCACTAGTCTTAATTAGATCCCTGTCTTCTCAAAAAACTAATTACATGTCAGACGAAACACTGGCTTAGGAAGCCCCTGTATTCTTGCAAAGGCAGAGGTAGTTCTATTCCCAGCTGTGTTACAGTGACTTGTATGCCTCCCAGCAAGAAAAAATGCACACATTTTCAAGGCGATCAGTAACTACAAAGCTTTCTAGACACTGATTTACCTTTCATGTGTGCTGAACCTCTACATCTCCAACAGAAATCTGTGGGAACCATCAGCAATTTTGAAAAATAAGTCCTTATTGTCCAGATTTAAAAAATAATTAGGCAATAATAATTGTGCAGAAATGGCAGTTAGACATCTAAACCGTTTATATTCCCTTGAAAATCCCATCAGTACATATCCACCATTTTAGATAATTCACTGTTCTCACAAAGGTATAAAAATGTCCGTTTTATCACGGATTTCTATAGAAATTTAGGTATCTTAAAAGCGATTTGGCTACCTTAGCACCTTTTATGAAGCCAGCATGTAAAAATCTTTGAAAAAATGGTAAAATAAGACTCATGGTAAGGTACTCAAAATTGTTGCATACTTTTCAAAATACACAGTGAAATCCTGGTGCCATTAAATTAAATAGGCAAAACTCTCACTGACTTCAGAAAAAAGTGAAGGTTTACCCTTGTCTCAGCTTCTTCACCAGCAAATCTGCAATAAAAAAAAATTCAGAGATGATGTCCTCCCTTCATCTCTTCCTTTCTTCTTGCTCTGTCTGTACAGTTTAGCACACTGAGCCACCAAAATTATCACCAAAATTTGGAAAGCATCCTGAAGATGGGAAATGACCTGTAAGTGATAAGTTTTGTAATCAGACATTCTATTATTAAGTACTTCCAGTAAGTCTAGAGGATGAATGTGAACATGGCCAGAAACTTCAGTCTTCTGCTAATGTGAGATTAAAAACAGTAAGTCTTTTCACTAACGCAGAGCTCTTAATCTGAAGATCTCCTCAGACCCTTTAATAAAGACAGAGCTACATAAAGAAAAACGAGATGGTATAAAGAGAACAAAAACAATTAACCTATAGAATGACAGAAAAAAGGGTCAAACACCAAAGAATAACTCCTCCCTTCTTGATGTCTGACTGACATCACATGCACTGGCAGTGACCTGAAGACCTGTTCAGCCAGCAGTGCCCCAGGCTGCACAGAAAGCATCAATGGAAGCTATAATGCAGCTGCAAGTGCTCGTCACCTGTTTACTGAGGACATTGTACAGAGGAACCTAAATATAGAGATTAAAAAATCTGATTCAGACATCTACATCTTAAAATCTGGGCCAGTTTTACCAAGATCCAAACTGTCTTCTCAGGTATGTCAGGATACATAAAACATACACAGAACTGGGTAACTGAACTACAAATAGTTCAAAGTAGGCAGAGTCAAAATAATGTAAATATGAACTCTTGGGAAGATTTTTTTTTTTTTTTCAGTTTGCGGGCTTCAGTTTGAAGATGGGTAGTTCACAAAGAAAAACCTTCAGGTAATGCTGCCCAAATAGGTGCATACATTGCATTTTCATGTCCTCAAAAAAATTCCCCTGAAAAACTTACCAGCAGACATGGGTCAAACTTCTCAACTGCTCACACAATTATCTATCATCAGAGGCATCAGTGATGTGAGTCATGCGAGCATCTCGATCAATAAACGCCCCATTTCTTTCACAGCCCCCTTAGGTGATACGGGGCTATTGCAGAGGCTGCTCCTCCAGAAGAGAAAACCAGGAGCTCGGCGGCAGAGTGATTATAGTTCACTCTGTTCTGAAAGGTCTCTCACTTTCCATCATCTGACAGCGTCATTAAGCCCAAGAGAAGTGGGATAACTGTTCAAAATTACTGCCTGGGGTGAAATGGAATAGTAAAGCCATATCACTTATTTGCACCAGAGAAATTAAAAGGAAAAATAGCAGTCTCCTTTCACACCAGGACACGTATAGCAGAGGGCCTGAAAAATATAGCAAGATTTTACTGCTTAACAAAATACTTACAGTGATATATTAAGGCACAGAAAATTATTACTGTGGGAAGTCTGTGATGTATTAACGAAAACACATTTGAAAAGCTTCATCGTATTTTTAAATTACGCTAGACTGTGTGTGCTCTGGCCTGGCGAGGGCCCCACCACCTCCCAGGGTGCACTGTGTTCTCAGCTCCTGCTGAGGCAGCTGTGGGAGCAGAGGATGCTTAGCACTTCGCAGGATAGGGCCCTCAGTGCTCAAAGGAAAATGTAACCTAAATTTAACCTAAACGACCCAATCACAGCGAGCAGCTTTAATTAACAACATTTAACAAGAATGTGGTTAGTGACATAAGCAAACAAATTTCAAGCTTTTAAAAAAACCCAAAAAACTAAGAAACCAACACCACACAACAACTTAGCACTGACTATTTCACCTCCCACGTTACTCAGCAGCAAAACTCTGGTTGAGTTGAAGGAAACAGAAATAAGCCTCTCTTCCCCCCCTCCCAACTTCTCTAGTTGGTGGATCACTGGAGAACATACCCATCACTCCTGTTCTTGGCTGCATTCTCTGTAGGCCTCAGCATGTGTGGAAACACCATCAACAGTGCTGGGACAATGCGTTGGTGGGAAAGCCAGTGACAGCCCTCCTGCTTTATAGGTGGGAAACAAGTACCCAGGAATGACACTGAACTGTTTCAGCTCACACAGATAGTGGAGATATAACAGATCTTTTCTATCACAGGCACCAGCTGGAAGACTATCCTTTCTTTATATAAAGTTCTTCAGTGCCGGCAAAACTATTGTTATCCACAGGATATGAGTCTTTCACATTGATTGACTCCTACCAAATACAGGTATTTTCAATCCAATAGAAGGTTTAGAGTTGACTGAGTTTTCGCTAAATTTTTTTTCAAGTAATCAGATACATATAATCAATGTGTTACATCTACTACCGCCTAATTTAGCTAGGTATATCCAACTGTGAATAAGTTGTGCAGTGAAATTCCAACTAGTAGGGACAACACAACTTTGCTGCTCTGCAACCTGCAAAACCTGACACTTCCCTTTTTGAGATAACAAAGTAGAAGGGCTTACATGAAGGCAACTGCCATGCATTTAACTGCTATGCATTTTCAATAAAATAAAGATTTTGAGTTTTACTTTTGGAACACCCACTATACATTTTTACCAAACTTGCACCAAACATAGTCACAGCAGCCGGCTATTTAATCGCCACTGCTCCCCAGAGCAAGGGGATTTTACTGACCTCACATCTGCTAAACTGTCCACAGACAGAATTAGATGAGAAGTAATCAGTTTGAATTGTTGAAAGATTGAAAATTTTACTAACATACGTCCTGTAAGTAGTATAGGAGGCAATGGGAACAAGAGGTAATTCCACTGGGAATAAGAGGTTTAGCTGTACTTCTTACAATTAGGAAAATGCATTTATAGAAGACTTTACTGTGCATGAGCACTCCTGCACAGTCCTACCAAAAGGACCAATCCTGTTGTCCCCATAAGCTTTACAGCAGAGGCAAAGCCAATACAGAGCTCACAAATACAGCAATGCTATAGAAAACTAGTAAGCAAAATTGGAGGAAAACACATACACAGCCAGTTAAGTGACTTTAATTTACAGACAAATACTCTGCCTATAGATTTTCTTTGGGTTTTTTTTAAACATTCTTTGCAACATGGATCGCATTGAAATATGAGAAAGAAAACTGCTCTTGTATGATATACTTCACTAATGAATCCGAGCTTTAATGAGGAATTACCGTAACGCAAATTCAATCTCTTAAACAATTTGTTGTCCCTCACCTTCTGTGAATTCACCATGTCATTCTAACATCATGAACATCATCATAATGCACACTATACCTTTCCAACATCAAACCCACTTGCCTCCCAAAATGGTAATTACAAAAAAATGAAATTACAGAGAAATAACTACATTTTGTTT